>NC_049205.1:59627572-59802572 GCF_013347855.1 Anguilla anguilla
TCCTGGTCTTCCAGCCCCGCCTCCAGTTCGTCAGGGGCGGAGACATCGTGGTGAGACGCGCCAGGCGACCGGGAGCAAAACCGTTCGGTGTTAAATCAGCTCTGTACATTTCAGACACATAGCCTCTGTTATGTAAATTAACATGGTAAATGTACAAATTGTGCTTTGTACACGCAAACAGACGTGAGATATCCATGCACTGTTTCACAGACACAAATTCTTGTCATCATAAAAAATTTAAAAACAGCTACATTTTTGCCATTTTTCAGTTAGATGCATAAATAGCTTCTTGGCTCTGTGTCTAATGGAGCAGGAACTGGACTGAAGTGCTATAGTGAAATGAAACAGTTTTTCACACGGCTATAGCACACTCTGTCCAAGTACATATTACATAGAAAGCGTGTTCAGACGCAACATGCTGTACATTACACAGTGTACTGTACAGACCAGAGAATATTTGAAGGCTGACAGTGTGCACACAGACCACATATACAGAAGCATAGATCCAACACACAGACTAAAGAAATATCTCTCACCAGTTACCTTCCATCTCTGCTCTCTCTTGTGCACACACACCCACGCATACAAATACGGACAGGCATGCACACATACAAACATACACACATGCACATACAAACACACACACACATACAAACAAACACACGCACACAAACACACACGCGCATGCACACACACACAAACACACATATAAACACACACGCATACAAGCACACACACACGCACAGATTTGCTTGCTGAACTGAAAGCTGACGTGTTGCTAATTAGTCTCGCTGCTTTCTCTGCATCACAGTGTGACAAAAAGGACATGAGGGAGAACTACATGAAAACTCTGCGCTTTAAGGTAACGGCTCATTCATTCACACCGTTATGAGGGCAGCAGTGTAGCACAGAGGCTGGGGAACACCACTTCCCAGGTAGCACTCTGTCGTTGTACCTTGCATTACATTACGGCATTTAGCAGACGCTCTCATCCAGAGCGACTTACACAGTATTTATATGGGATTTTAAATTGCATCCATTTATACAGCTGGATGTATACTGAAGCAATGCAGGTTAAGTACCTTGCTCAAGGGTGCAACGGCAGTGTCCTACCAGGGAATCGAAGCTGTGACCTTCAGGTTACCAGACCAGCTCCTAACCCATATATCCACCTGTATATATAGATACTATGTAAAAAAAAAAAAAAAAAAAAATTAAAATAAATAAAAGTCTTTCTGGATTTGAGTGTCTGCTAAATGCCAGTAATGTGATGTTATGGTTATTTAGTGCTGTGAATCGATTGCCAAGGCGCAACCTCTTACTGTCTACACTTGTCTGGTTCAGCCTCAGCGCCAGACCTGGGTCGAATACGTATTTGTTTTGGATTCAAATACTTTTCTATGCTTTACTGATCTTGTCTGGTGTATTGGAACCAATGAAATACTCTCAAAAAGCGCAAACCCCGCCTTCTGGTCATATTGGCAGGCTCAGTTACACCAGGCAAGATCAACAGAGCACAGAAATAGTGGCTCCTTAAACGGCGTGTGTCTCTGTCTTTCAGATGGACGTGGCCAGCCTCATTCCCCTGGAGCTGTTCTACATCAAAACCGGCGTCAACTCGCTCCTCCGCTTCCCCCGCCTCCTCAAGGTATCGCCCCCCCAGCTCCAGAGCTCATGCACCAATGACAAGCTTGCTCCCCAGCTCCAGAGCCAATGACAAGCGGCCACTCGTGTCTCTCGTCCAATCAGCACAACCGTGGGTTCATATCGGTCTGTAAAGGCGGCCTCTCAATGATCACTTCCACGGTGTCGGCCAATGAAATGGACTGTGACGGTCAAGCATCAAAGATCGGTCTTACAAGGCTAATATTTCCCAAAATGTCATATTTTTTTAATATGGTAAAAAAAAATAAAGTGGCTAGACGCTCATCCAAATTATAGAGGAAGTAATGCATGTGCCTTGCCCTCTTTAAAATAGTTAACTTTTATTATAAAAATATTAGTATGATTTGTTAGGTTTTTTTTGTGGGAGGAGTCTGAAGTACCGGTGTTAGGTCTGGTCAGTCGCTTCAGTAAATTTCAACGTAGATATAAATATGAATTGTGTAAGTCTGAGGGGTTAAACCAGAGGCTGTGATTGTGTACACTTAATGTAGTCCTCTCCGCTCCACAGTACATGGCCTTCTTCGAGTTTAACGACCGCCTGGAGGCCATCTTGAGCAAGGCCTATATCTACAGGTAAGATGGAGGAAAGAATGATTATACAAGTGTTCGCTAATGTCTTGTTTGGGGGAATTCTGTCGCTCTCCAATAAAGGTCTGTCTTTCTTAGCCATCTCTGCCAGTCTCTCCCACACATGAAAAACATGGTTTTGTAGATCTCTTTTATCCTGTCTCTCTCAATGTAACGTTTATTTAAATCAATGTATTTTTAACTCTCTCCCTTTCTCACTGTCCCTTTCTCTCTCCCATTCTCTCTCCCTTGCGGTCTCTCATTCTCTCTTGTTCTCCCTTTCTCTCTCCCTCTCTTTCCACCTTTCTCTTCTTCTGTCTCTCTTTCTCTCCCTTCCTCTCACTGTCCCTTTCTCTCTCCCTGTTTCTCTCATTCCCTCTCCCTCCCTTCCCCCCCCCCCCCCACACACAGAGTCATCCGCACCACCACCTACCTGCTGTACTCTCTGCACTGTAACGCCTGTCTCTTCTACTGGGGGTCGGACTACCAGGGTCTGGGCTCCACTAAGTGGGTGTACGACGGACTGGGAAACAGGTGAGCAAGACAGCTCAGGCGTGGGCGTTAGTTTCCAGTCACCCCCCCCCCCCCCCCCCATGCTCTGCTCTGACAAGCTCCGCCCCCCCATGCTCTGCTCTGACAAGCTCCGCCCCCCCCCCCGCTCTGCTCTGACAAGCTCCGCCCCCCCATGCTCTGCTCTGACAAGCTCCGCCCCCCCATGCTCTGCTCTGACAAGCTCCGCCCCCCCATGCTCTGCTCTGACAAGCTCCGCCCCCCCATGCTCTGCTCTGACAAGCTCCTCCCTCCCCCCCACACAGTTACATCCGCTGCTACTACTTCGCCGTTAAAACCCTGATCACCATCGGGGGGCTGCCCGACCCCACCACGCTCTTCGAGATCATCTTCCAGCTGGTCAACTACTTTGTGGGAGTCTTCGCTTTCTCCATTATGATTGGTCAGGTGGGTATTGCTCGCCGGGTTTGGCGGTATGGTGAGCCAATCACAATTCAGTATCCTAGCTTTGTCCTATAGGACGAAGGGAGGTCCTGATCCAAGATCGGCTCTCCACTTGCACGACGCTTTATGTGTATGGCCACTGGCTCTGTTGCATTTGGCTCTCCTTGTTCTGTGCACCTTGCGACCCTGCCCAGGATAAGCAGATATTGATAATGGATGGATGGATTGATGTTGTGTGCAACTGTGGCTTTTGCAGTTATAAGTGTCAGTAGTTTTCACCCTGGTTTGGGGCAAGAAGCACACAAAGTAACTACAATGCATGGATGAACCTGAACCAAACGAGTAGTAGAATATTATGCATTACCACAAGCCCCTGGCCTGTCGTCCGATGATGGAGGCCATAGTTTGGTTTGACCATGTCCTCCCTGACCCTTCCCCCCCCCCCCCCTTCCAGATGAGAGACGTGGTGGGCGCGGCCACCGCGGGACAGACCTACTACCGCGCCTGCATGGACAACACCGTCAAGTACATGACCTCCTACCGCATCCCGCGGGACGTCCAGCACCGGGTCAAGACCTGGTACGACTACACCTGGCAGTCCCAGGGCATGCTGGGTAAGGTGGCTGGGCCTGTGTGTTTTAGGAAAAGGGGCTGTTGTCTTTCAGCGGCTGACGATCGCGTGCTTTTAACGAGCTGTGGGTTTTTGGGTTTTTCCCCTGCCCCTCTGCGTCTCTCTGTGCAGTTCAGCGGTGCTCTAATAGAATAACAAACAGAGCGGTTTTACAGTAGGGTGCTTCGACACACAAAGCGTGTAATTATGCGAAGCCACTGTGATTATATCGTTTAGCTCAGAGCCACGGGTGGGATGAAAATAACAATTATAATAATCGGTCTCTCCTTTCTCACTTTTTCTCCTTCCTGTTCCCTCACTCTTTCTCCTCACCTCTCTTGCACTCTCCTCTGTCTCCTTTCCATTCTCTCTCTCTTTCACCATCCCTCCATGTCTCCTCCTCCTTTCTTTCTCCCTCACTTTGTCCCTCTATGACCCCCCCATGTCTATTCCTCTCGCTCTCCTCCTCGGTCCCACTCTCTCCCTCCCTCTGTCCCTCTCTCTATCTCTCTCCCTCTCTCTCTCTACCTCTCCCCCCCCTCTTTTTATCTGTCTCCCCTCTCTCTCTCTCTCCCTCCCCCTCTCTCAGATGAGCAGGAGCTGCTCATGCAGTTGCCGGATAAGATGCGGCTGGACATCGCTGTGGATGTGAATTACTCCATCGTCAGTAAAGTCGCTCTTTTCCAGGTGAGTCTGGCTGCTGGACATTCAGGGCCAGTGCCTGCTTAAGACGTCTGGAACCTCAAGTGAACCTTCCACCCACTTTCCTGCATGTCTGTTCTTGGCCACAAAGACAAAACATTTCTCTCTCCCTCTCTCTCTCTCCCTCTCTATCACTCTCTCTGTCTCACTCTATCTTTCTCTCTCTCGCCCTCTCTCTTACTCTCTTTCCTTCTGTCTGTCTCTCTATCATTCTCTCTCCCTCTCTCTCTCTCTCTCCCTCTCTCTCTCAGGGCTGTGACAGGCAGATGATCTTTGACATGCTGAAGAGGCTCAGGTCTGTGGTCTACCTCCCAGGCGACTACGTCTGCAAAAAGGTGAGGGGCTAGAGAATTGCTGAATTATGGATTTTCTGCCCATTCAAACCAGGTGTGCCTTCCAGTCTGCTTCCCCTGGCCGTCCACATAGTGATAATTAGTCAAAAAGCTCCTTTTTAATATTATTCAAAATATTATTTATTGAGTTATGTGCCGCACAGAGTCATTCCATGCCAGTAAAACAGGGTGAATTGAATTATTTGATATCGTGTTTGCTCTGTTTGGAATTTGGATTAGAATGTGGTATTCCAATCGCTGTTGGGTGACGGAGTGTAACGTGTCACGTGCCCCTGCCCTTCCTGTGCTGCAGGGGGAGATTGGCCGGGAGATGTACATCATTAAGGCGGGGGAGGTGCAGGTGGTGGGCGGGCCCGACGGGAAGACAGTGTTCGTCACGCTGAGGGCGGGGTCTGTGTTCGGGGAAATCAGGTAGGCCCGCCCCACAGTTCCCTCTCTTCGAGGTTCGCTTTAATAAACAGCGTAGAACTGTGCGTATCGCTACAGTATATCGGTTAATAGGAACAAGTAGCTTTTTGACTTTTTGTGCTATGTTATGGTTGTTTGTTAACCGTTCTATATGAATTCAGTGACCTTCGACCTTTATCTATGAATTAGTTTTCATTGGTAACAAACTGGGCTCCCGTAACCCCGGTTACCCTTTCCCTCCCGTAACCCCCGGTAACCCTTGCGGTTTCCCCTGTGCCCGCGCTCCGCGTGGCGTCCCGCAGCTTGCTGGCGGTGGGCGGCGGGAATCGGCGGACGGCCAACGTGGTGGCGCACGGCTTCGCCAACCTCTTCATCCTGGACAAGAAGGACCTGGCGGAGATCCTGGTCCACTACCCCGAGTCCCAGAAGCTGCTGCGCAAGAAGGCCAAGTGAGAGAGAGCCTGCTGCCTGCACCCACCAATCACAGCTGCAGATTTGGGTCACGTGGTTGGGTCACCTGACCAGTGTTGACACGCCTCCCCTTTACTGCTCCTTCGGTTTCCGGGAGGGGAAGAATCAGTAGGTTCTTCCCCCAGTGACTGATCTGGGATAAGTGTCCTTCTCTGGACTACTACAAATATGTGATTAGAACGTTCTTAGCTGAACATTCTAATGATGATGTGACAATCACCACTGTGGTGATAGAAACATTCCAGAACACTGTGGTGATTCTAGAACATTGACTTTCCAAACATTCCAAAAAATTTACTCTCCACAGGGTTTAAGTGAACTGGGATTAGGATTATGTGTGGTTGAAATGATCCATGGTCAGGAGGCCTTCCTCTCAGCTCACCAGCAGGAGTAGAGGAATTTATTTGGAGGGAGTCCAAATGAGTGGGAGAGTTGGGGGGGGGGGAGTCCACCTGACCTCCTTCAGATCACTTTGGATCACAGCTCAAGCTTTCATGTCACATGACCAGTCAGGAGCGAGTGAGATGGGGGAGTGGGGGGGGGGGGGGGGGGTGGGTATGTGGGATGAAATCATAAACCATTCTTTACCCGCATTATTAGCCAGAGCATGAGGGGGGTGGAGCAGGGCACTTCTTATTATCTGATCTAGAGCATCCTGTGATCCCTCATTAATCACAACCTCACCCTCCCCCTTTTCCTGGCGGTACCTGGGGACCTGGCGGAAATCCTGAGGGGTGGGGGGGTGGATAAATAATCCAGCAGGGAAACTGGCCTAAGCCAGAGGGAAACTGGGAAACAGGAAAGCTGGGAAGCTGGCGGTTGCAAGTGCAAATCTGGGAATCTGTGCTCATGGCTCTTCTGGTTTGTGCCCCAGGAAAATGCTGACTAAGGACAAGAAGCCGGCAGGTGACAAGGGCGAGGGGAAGGAGGGCGCCCAGGTGATCCCCCCACGGCCCGAGACCCCCAAACTGTTCAAAGCTGCTCTGGAGATGACCCAGAAGTCCGGCCTGAAGGGAACCCTCTCCCTGCTGAAGAAGACCTACAAGACCAGCGCCAGGGTACGCTGCCAGAGAATGACAGGACACACGCATACACATACACACACATACACACACACACACGCATACACACACTCACACACATACACACACACACACACACACACACACATGCACACACGCATACACACACTCACACACATACGCATACACATACACACATACGCGCACACACGTACACTCTCTCACACACACACACACACGCACGCATTCACCAAAGTGACTCAAGTGGTTTTTCTGAGAGACACGCCTTCATTTACACAGGATGAAAAAAACATTTTTCCAAAGGCCTTGAAATGGTTATTATACGTTGCGAGCACTGTGTCTCTCCAGCAGGCCGTTCACTCACAGCAGTGTGCGCGCAGAGTAAGCCTCGTTCTGCAGACTCACCGCACACGGCAGGTTTCTCTGTGTGTGAAAGAAAAGGAGGGTGTTTGTGTGTACTGCGCACATTCCACTGCCCGAGCAGCTGTGTTTGTCCCACATGATGAAACCCTGTCATTCACTCTCTCTCTCTCTCTCTCCCCCTTTCTCTCTGTCTCTCTCTCTCTCTGACCCCCTTCCTCTCTAACTCTCTCTGAACCCCTCCCTCTCTCTCTCTGACCCCCTCCCTCCCTCCCTCTCTCTGAACCCCTCCCTCTCTCTCTCTCTGACCCCCTCCCTCCCTCCCTCTCTCTGAACCCCTCCCTCCCTCTCTCTCTCTGAACCCCTCCCTCCCTCCCTCTCTCGCTCTCTGACCCTCTCTCTCTCCCTCTCTGACCGTCTCCCTCTCTCTCTCTGTCTCTGACCCCCTTCCTCTCCCTCTCTCTCTCTCTCTCTCTCTCTCTCTCTCTGACCGTCTCCCTCTCTCTCTCTCTGCCTCTGACCCCCTCCCTCTCTCTCTCTCTCTCTCTCTCTCTCTGATGCCCTCAGCCCTCCAGCTCCTCCCCCACCCCCGGCGGCCCGGCGGAGGACGAGGACGACGTGGTGGCGGAGAGCAAGGACGGCTCGGCGCTGATCCGGCTGTCGCCCGCGCCGCAGGGAGAGGACGTCCTGTCCGTGGAGCTGCAGCCGGGGGAGGGAGGCGCGGAGGGCGGGGAGGAGCCCGGGCAGCAGCAGCAGGAGGAGGAGAAGGAGGAGAAGAAGAAAGGGGAGCCCAAGGAGTAGCCTGGGTGGCCGGGGTAAGAAGGCCCACGGCGTGAGAATCCGCCGCCCTTCCCTCTCGTCCCGGAACAGGACGTCTTGATCTCTTGCGCTTAGGAGCCCCGAAAAGGCCACGCCCGGTCCACGCCCTCGCCCCGCCCGCTCACGGCCCCTGGGGAGCGGCGCCTGCTTCCAGGCTGAGTCAGCCACCCGGAGTAACCACGGAAACCGCACAGCCGCCATCGCGCACCCTGCTCTCCCCTCGCTCTCTCGCCAGGAAAACGATCGAGCGAAGACGCGCGCTGTGGAAAAGTCTATTTTTCGATCCCCTCTCTGACCCCTGGGGGACGCCAATACCTATAATTTCTGTTTTTTTTTATTTTCCTTTTGTTTTGTGATTGAAACCCGAGCGGTGTTTTAGGTCCTTCCCGGGGTATCACAGCGACTGAGGGCGTCCGCCGTCCCATAGCTGGACCCCCCGGGGACGGGCCCTTAAACCTGCGTGGGGACGGGATATCTCCAGGTCTGCTCTGCTGAAACTGTTTTACACACAACCGGTCCCAAGGACCTGCCAAAACACAGCTTAAACCCCCTCCACCCGTCACTTGCCCCCCCATACAGGCGCTGTCCCTCTGCCTAGTAACAGTGCTCTCATTGGCTCCTGTAGGACCCAGGAGCCACATAATAAATTTCTGTGCTTAGTTTTTTTTTAGTTTTTTTTTTACTGAACTTTGAAAGGGGCTGTCGGGGGACTGGAGGGCCAGAGTAACACATTCTCAGTTTTTTTATGCCAGATTCTGCTGCTGTTTGCTGTAGGTGTAGTTTTCTCAAGCTGTGTTTTTTGTTTTTTTTGTGTCATGTTGACGATAAAGATTGGAAAAGAGTTTACAGCTGTCTTTGTAATAAGGAGCATGTGCTACAAGCACCGCCAGACAATAGCCGGCCAGTTGCCTTTCATCCGACCACCCTTGGAGTAACGCCAGCTATAGAACCCAGAAGAGTTTGTAGTCGTGCCATAGTGGATAATCTCAGGCTTTTTATTTGCTGTTTTTTTGTTTGTTTGCTATTTTTAGCTGTTAGTGTTTTTTAAAAATTTGATTTCGTTTCCCACATCCAGGGATGAATGCCAAGCGAATGTTTTGTCACACCATTTTGCAATCGTAGAAATACTGTTGTAACATCAATGAAATGTTGTGGAAACATTCATAATAGATTGACTTGGGGAGTGACACCCCCCCCCCCCCCATCCATTTTTCTAACTGGAGCAGCCCACTGACACCTACTGTAAAAGGAACATGGCTTCACATTGATTCTGCGCTATGGAACCATCGCTGGCGTTTGGGGTCGATTCCTGCACGGTCCCCTCACAGTTCTCACATGCAATGTGGAAAAATCCTTTCCTTCGATAGACGGTCATCAGTACTGTATATCAGTGGGAAGGTGGTGAAAAATGCAAATATGTATTTTTTTTTTTTTTTTTTCATTCCGTTATTGGTTGAGAAACTGTAATTATATTATACAGACCGTATTTATTCTCTGAGTTTGCACTGAGAAAAGTACAGGGGTGGTGTTGTGCTGGGACTTCTCTCTCACGTTGCTGTGCTAATGTTGATGTTCTGTCTATCGAAATTCACCAAGATTGCAAGTTTTGTGTGTGAGCTGATCAGAGTTACACACTCATCAATGTTCTAGGTTGTGTGTGTGTGAACTTGCCGACATTGCACTGTGTGTGTGTGTGTGACCTTCTTAGCGTTGTGTGTTTGATGTGTGAAGTCAATACAATACATTTATTTAGCAGTGGCTTTTATCCAAAGCGACGTACAATAAGTGCATACCGAAGGTCATTGGAACAACTACAAAACACAGGTCCGATAAGGTACAATCCTCATTATGTAACAGCTAATCATGGCCCATAGCCATGAACACATTAAGTCCAGTTCACACAGTAAACATTACTCTCTGACCTGACCTATGCTAAGTCAAACTAGGAGGCATGACAAGCTACAACATCAAGATGATGCAAACTGCAATATAAGCTGCCAGCAGTGTGTGTTTTGTGTGTGTGCTCATCGGCATTGTGTGTTCCTTGTCTGAACTCACCCGCGTTGCGTGTTGTGTGTTATGTGTCAACTCTCCAGCCCTGTGCAGAGGAGTCTGTGTAAACTCACCAGCATTGCGTGTTTTGCGTGTGTTTTGAGCTGAGAGAACAGTCCAGTCCTTTTCTGTGTGTGTGTGTGTGTGTGTGTGTGTGTGAGTGTGAACTCAACAGCGATAACCCCTTACCTCATGACAGGACGACATTTAATTTCACAGCTTCTGATTTAAATTAGGTTTTACACTGAGGAAGTCAGCTGAGCCTGACTGAAAATAAGGGAAAGGTCAATATGCTCGTTTTTTTGCAAATGTGTCTTACATGCACAGCAAAATTTCCAGTGATAATTCCCATGCTAACAGAGTCCAGTTGGCACCATATGTACTCTGTAAAAGTTGATTTATCACTGGCAATTTTACTGTGCTTGTCCACTGGGTCAATTTAACAAAACAGGCTTTTCAAGAAAAGAAAAAAAAGAAAAAGATCTCTGTTTAAAAATGGTCTGAATTTTGAGAAGCAGGCAGGCAGTGGCAGTACTGCGGTGGTAGAAATGCCTGGAAATCCTGAATATGACTTCTGCTCACAGAGGAAGGCGGGAAGGAAGTCGCTGGAAGATAGTCATTGTGTTTGCAACGCCCAGACGAGAAGCTAAAAAAAAAAATATGACTAAACAATGCTGAGCAAGCCTGTGTTTTTTTAAGGGAACCTTGGTTCCCTTAAGCCAGGTTCACTGTTAGGTTCTCTGCTATGTGGAAGCTCAGTGGTGCTTTCTGCATTAATTGAAAGATTAAGCTCCACTGTTGTTAGTTACAGACGACTGCATATTCTGTGCTACTGCATAGCGTACAGCTAGATCCATTACAATGCCATTGACTTTTAATTACTCCTGTGAGGATGTCTGTTTATCTACAATACATGAACTCACATGAACAGTAGATCCCAGTGCTCCCTGATTTATTTATTATTTATTTGTTTATCCAAAGCTGCTGTTAATATCACCAGTATTAATGATGTACTACTGGTGTACATTGATACTGATCACTTTTCCATTCATGGTTTGTCCATTAATTGCATCTGTTGAAGAATGACACAAAGAAGTAGTAGGGGGTTAGTCACTTAACACCTGTCCTTTTTGTGTTTATCATTGTGTGGGGGGATTGCTCTTTTTTGTTTTTACACAAACAAACAAAATAAAGAAGCTGAAAAGCATGTCGTGAAAAAATTAGAATGTTATGAAAACAGTAACTATTTTCCCTTTGTTTTTGTTTTTTAAAATTGCTGAAATCAAACAGTAATGTTTTATTAAGTATGCTTCGTTTTTTAAATAATTATTGATAGTTCTGAAATATGTGAAGACTGCTCAGTTCCCAGTGCATAGATGTTTATATTATGAGACTGCTGTGTGATTTTATATGTAACCAGACAGCCGAAGGAAGACGTCGCCATTTTGTTTTCATTGTGTTGTATATAGCAGTGCACATGAGGCTTACCTTTTGAGATTTTTTTCGGTCACCGCAAATGCTGTGCTTATTTTCATAGCTATGTAAGAGTTATGCGTTTGTTTAGATCAAGAAAATGCAGTGTTATGTTTTGCAAATGCCTTCCCAGTAGTCAAAAACTAAGAAACCTTAAAACTGTTATCCAACTATCTCTTTTTTTTTCAGAAAACACTGTGTTCTGCTCTTTCTTCTGAATGTAGGAGTGTGCAGTAGCAGTTTAGGTCGCTGTGTAAAATTGCCCTGCAGCCTTTCAGGCAGGACAGTGCAGACAAGATGCTTCTGCCACAACACCCTACGTCTGGCTTGTAAATATGTTTATTTAATATTTTATTTATTTATTTTATATAATTAATATCTGATATCCGGTTCAAAAAGCTGTGAGAAAACCAGACACTGAATGTAGTTCATTACGTTAAATAGGCCCTAATGCGTTGTGTGTTTTATTTTCATGTGGTAACACAAGTCAGAACCGATTGATTACTGTAGAAAATCATGTGTGGAATTGACTTTTTTAAAGTTTTATAATAATTAAGCATAGGTATATAGATGCTATGGACCTGAGAACCAGCTTCTGAAACTGCCAGCTAGACTGTACATGCTCATACTTAGTGTATAGGATTTTATTTATTTATTATTTTTATTTATTTATTTATTTTTTTACTGTTCATGAACATTAGTGGAGGCTTTTGATTTTGACAGTTTAGCAGTGTGTTGCTATGGCTTCGCAGATTTAACGGCTCATTCTCCACAGTTCGGATGTGCATGTTTGTATAGAATTAAAACCGGAAGTCCTCTTTTTTTGTATCCTACTAGTTGTGTACATACGGGGTTGTTTGACCTGCTTTACTCTGCATTAATACTCTCAAATGAGATCAACTTTAATTTGCTAATGCTTTTTAAATTGTGTGGCTTGTAAAAAAAAATGTATATAATATATTAGTAAAAGTGTTCGAAATTTTTCTGATTGGTTTGTAATTATTATTATTGTTGTTGTTATTATTAAGTAGTCGTAGTGGTGGTTGTTGTGGTTACTGGCAGATGTGGAAACTGGGTGACACCGAGTCCAAAGCTAGGAGACCTATTGACCGTATTGAAATGTAAAACAGGTCAGTGACTCGGAATACACATGCACCTTTAAAGAATCACATACGATGCTGCTTTTCACAATAAAATAGGACAGGTGTAACGTCTTCAAATTCACGTCACAATCAGACCCTCTCGCGCATTATCCGCCCCTTAGTTTGGTAGTTTATTAACAGCAGTAGGCCACAGATCCGCCAGTGAGAATGTTTTTTTGTTTTGTTGAGAGCACCTTGAAGTAGGACCCGTTGCATAATTAAATTATTTAAATGAAATTTGTAGTTAAAAATAAGTGAGGTGGTCGAAACGCAACGCTGGCGAAACTATCCAGCGGTGTGCGTGAAACGGCAAAGGCGTGCTTTCTCGTTTTAAACCAAAGCGTAGAATTACGTCACTGCTTTTGTATTGAATCAGCTGGCTGGCGCTCCGTCCTCTCCAGCGGGTCTGGTTGGTTCTCAGCATCTACAGACGAGAGGCGGTTTAAGGAAGGAACTTTCTCAACTGTGGGTACGCTACGCTAGTTACATTCTCGTGCCGCAGACAAGGGGCTCGTAGCGCTTTGTTGGAGAAGCCAACAGTTTCGTTTTTTTTTTATCTTCAATGAACCACAGGAGTAATCTAAAAGGATATACGGAGCGTTCTAGGAACTTAAGTTTGCCCGCTGGCCAGAGAGGTAAGAACATATTTTGGATTTGGCGCTACTTCTCGGGCTGTTTCGTTAACAGTTTTACAACAACCGTGATTCACAGGTGTGATTATCAAGGCTCGTTCGTAAATCATGAATGTTTTCTCGTGAACTACCTGGAATCTTCGTTTCGAAAATATTTTTAGGGCTGCTACTCGTTTGGGACAACGCATTTCTGCTGCGACACCCTTTAAATCCTGAGCAAAATTAAGCACAGAAATGAATTTCTTGCACGCGTGCAAAGTGCTAGTGCATCAGTTTAGTTTCACAGAGTTATACACATTTAGCAACCTACGTCAGATTAAATAGCGATTTTTACTTTTTGTCTTAATTCGCTTTGATTTACGAATACCCTATACGTGTTATAGCCTGGCTTTTTATAATTCCCCCCCAAAAAACAGGATTGAACAAAACGTGGGAGTCGTTGACGGAGATTGTATCGGGTGTGCCAGGACAGGGCCGATCCAACCAACGGATGTCCTATTAATAGTACGGCCAAGACATTCCTTCGTAAATCAGACATTCGTTAAATACAAGGCCAACAAATTGAGGACGCGGCACGGGCTAGTTTGCTTACATACCGTGTGGGAACGGAGTGGCTGACACGGATACAATGGGCTGTTTAAATGATAGCGGGACGGGACTGAATAGGTTACACAATATGCGCATTGAGAATGACAGGTTTGGTAATGTAAACGTCTTTCGCGTCTGTACGTTTCTAAATCATGAATGGGCACTGGACGCGAAGAATAAAGGTCGGCGGTTTTCCACCCGCGAGCCAGCGTGGCGTGGTTTACGATTTCTGATAGGGGAGTCTAGGGCTGTTTTTAAAAACACACGAAATATTTCGCTCCGGGTGGGAGAGCTTGTTTGTGGACTACATCCCCACTGCATATAAAACAACCCCTATATGCCATTTGGGGCCCTGTTGTTCGTCCCCGCACATTGGCTATATAGCCGAGGCTATCCTTCCTTTCTGTTCCACTAGCTCAACCAGCGTGCCAAATTCCCGAGGAAAGCACGGCTGAGAAACTCGACGTCCAATTTTCCATTTTTGTTGTTCCACTCTTTCGGTTCAGTTAATCTAATCTCTTGTCAAGTTCAGTGTTTGTGTCTCCGAATGTTCTAGTGCGCGTGAAAATTGCGATAGTGGCTGGTGGTTGTGCGGTAACGCACGGGACTGTCCGGGCAGCGCGCGGATGGAAAGACGCTTTTGACATCTGGCTTCATCTGCCGCTATTTAGACAGGGATAAGGGAGGGGGTGGGGGTGCATGCAAGAAGACATCACAATAGCTTCACGGTAAATAGAAGGACGGTGACGGAACTGGTTGCAAGATGGACGGATTTATGTGTCACCTTATGGAAAAATATCTAGTTGTTCGGTTGAAAGTCGCCCATGGAAGCCTAGGCTATTCGTTAAAAAAATAAATCTGAGTCAGTGAGGAAATAGCCTTTTCTTTCCTGTCCTGTCAAAAGAATTTCTACAGCCTGTCGGCTATCGCTATGCGCTCAAATAAATTATTGCAATTGACGAGTGATTTTTAAGAACTACACAAGGCTACTCGTTGAAAAAAAGGGTTAATTTCATAGACATTTGTTACTTCTATTTTTCAGCTTTTCACACGTTAAAATGTTTTGGTTAATTCAAATTAACCTAAACATTTTCAGTTGAGATGCACCTATATTGTTAGGTTAACAAAATGAAGTAAAAATGTAGGTTCATGAAATTAAGTAGCCTAATGTTTCAGTGTGTTTCATATTTTGTTTGAAAACCAGAGACCTGTCTGGCGGTCTGCGTCATTTATTCCACGGTGCACGTGACCGCTCCGCGCTTTTGACTCGACTCGTGATCTTTCCGCATTCAGAAATCCTGCCTTTCGCTTTTCCAGGGGTATTGTCCCTGTGCCCCCCGTGGCCTTGAATAGATCGATCAAATGCGTGTCTGTAAAGAATAGTCCACGCCAAACGATTTTGCGCAGTTTTGTTTTTGTCTTTGTTTTCCGAGCTTTTCATTGTCTGAGTAACAGGGGAATATATTGTTGGTGTCCTTAAATTCTGTGATTGTAACCTACTTATTAGTCTATCGTATACGTTTTTTTAAAAATCACCCAGACCTGGTATTTTCGCCTGTCTAGCTTACAAATTAAACAATGGATTATATATTTTCTAATGCTGTTTTAAAATAGCCGCAGTTTGACGCTGCCTGTTTTAAGCTTGTGTCCAGATCATGAGGGAAAAGATTCTTGGTGGCTGAGATATTACGGAAGTTGTGCAGGATGTTGTGGCTCGGGAAAGAACTACGTGGATCCACCCTTTTTTTTCCAGTCCCTACTTCCAAAATCTCTGTCTGAAATGTTGCAACTTTATATGGCCGTTATGTAAGACCTTGATTCAGAACAGATCATTGTGACTTCGCCTTAGCCAAAAGGACTAGGCTTGTTCTCGATAAATCCAGCAGGGGGCGTACGTTTACCACGTTGGACTCTTGAGACGCGTAAATCCAAGTCTGCACAAATAACGCTTGTAAATTTTCATTTTTAAGAGAGTTTCCGTATTCATGGACGTCACATTTACACAGAATGGAGCCTTTAGACTAATTAAAGATAATTACATTTCGTGGAATACTGATTTAGAGCCGTTGTCGCTTTGGCTGTTACAGTTTCCCCGGGTCGTTGTCGCTTGTTAATGGATAAAATACGCAGTAGGGAAGGGATGCAAAACCTGCGGCTGTCACGGCACATTAGCCCTGTGAACATTTGTCAACGAGAGAAAGTGTATGCAGATGAAAATTCCGTAGCTGAAGGCGATGAGTTAATTGGCTGTGCCACTGAAAACGAGAGGGTGCAGGGAAACTGTGGATATGTGGCTGATTCGCTTGCTGACTTTTTTTGATATATATAGCTGTGAATTCGTGAGGCCACCCGCCAAGAGAAATTGCAGTCCTCGAGAAGCAGGAGTTGCATGGAGAACAAACTCCGGATGTTCACAGAAATGTGCCAGTGATCCGACTGTACTGTTTTTATACAGTTCATTGGGCAATCCCGTAGTTTTGCGGTTTCAACCCCCGGGTGAATTTATGGTACTTGCAGCCGTATTGTGTCCCAATTGTGCCCCTATTCATGTAGGATCTCTCGCCAGAGCTTACACTTGCAAGCGACGTCGTCCTGTCGTGGCTAGAGCCAAATGTCCCGACCGCGCGCTGACATGTGCAACGCAGATGTTAACTGCTTTAAACAGACCGTTTTTACTTCACCCTCAACGGTCGTCAACTTTTCCGTTATGGGCAGTCAGTGGGCCTGAACAGACTGTGTGAAAACATGTACTTTAATGGCAGAACAGGCTGAGCTGGTGGAAGTGTTTATATAAATAACTTTCTGGGAAGGGGAGGGGCTGGTCGTTTTGTGAAGGTTGGTGTTTTTTGGGGGGGGGGGGTCATCGTTTTTATACAACATCCCCCCCCCCCCCCCCCCCCCCCCCGCAGAGATAGGTAATGTGCATTTAAAGCATAAGGCCTTAGTATTTCCCTACCTTTCTCTATAATTTGAATGAGCACACATGATAAACTAAGACCGGACACCACACATCCTGTTGGCCCTACATAGCCCTGCTGTGAGGGCCACATCACCGCCTCTCTGTGCAGGATAGGGTTCTGCACAGTCCTGCCCCCACATCCACACCCCAGCGGCGATGCTATCTACCCTGTCATTATGTGCTTATGCAGTGTTCCTCCCCCGGTCCTGTTAAACTGTGCAATTTACTCCCTAAAAATAGTTTCTGGGAGGGGGGAGGAGAAGGGTGTGTGCAGTGCACTGTGGGTAAGCGACAGGGAAAATGCTGTTTTTTTTTAAGGACAGTTTTTGTGAGGTTAACTGAGCATCTCATTCTACTGCTGGGTAAATCTATTTAGGTAAATCTCCCTGAATCCCCCACTTATTTAAAAAAAAAAAAAAAAAAAAAAAAAAAAAGTTTTGTTTACTGAAAAGCAGAGTGCTTATTCCATTTTTAAAATTAAAGTCTTCTGCTGTATGCCCTTTAAATACAGAGGGCTGAAATCTCCTCTTTTCCCTGCACCTGTTTATGTCATCGTTCTGTTATGCCCCCCCCCCCGGTGTTGGAAAGAGCTTCCCGCGGTGTTCAGGACAGTTGAGAACCTGGGCCCATTTTCCGATAGACCCACAATGCACCTTGGGTCCTCCTGGTCTTCAGCTCTTCATGCCCTGATGTGGAGCACTTTTGTTATTTTTGTCCATTCCAGAGCCCGTAGTTTTTGTTTTGTTCGCTGGTGTAACTTTATTAGATGCTTCTTGCCAATGGTGGCTGCCAAGTTGACTGAACCTGGTCCTTTCGCACTATTTAATTTTATCTATACAGGGCTAGATTCCCCCCTGCACTTTAATCCCTGATAATATGCGCTTGTGTTTGTGTTGTTTTTCGGCTCTGGCTTAGAGCATCTGCCAAATGATAGCAATATAAAGGCAATTTAGTTCTGCACTTAGATCTGGTTTTTCCCTTTTGGGATTTATATACTTTAATTAAAGCCCCTCCCCCTCAGCTTACGTGACATTACAGGCGTTTGCAAGAGCGACTTTTTCATTTTCAGATATCCTGTTTGTACACTGGACATGTATACTGAAGCAATTCAGGTTAAGAACCTTACTCAGGACGACATAAGCAGTGGTAATCTTCCTACCTGGGAATGGAACCTGCAACCTTAAGGTCACTAGGCCTGTTCCTAACCTTATCGCAGCCACAAAGGTGAGGTGTAACTCATTCAAGGGCGAAACTGCATCAGCAACATCACAGGGGGACTTAACCCCAAGCCTGCCTGGTCATATGCCACAGCAGGACTGGACCCCATGCCTGCCTGGTTATACGCCACAGGGGGACTGGACCACACGCCTGCCTGGCCATATGCCACGGCGGGACTGGACCCCACACCTGCCGGGTCATATGCCACAGGGGGACTGGACCCCACACCTGCCGGGTCATATGCCACAGGGGGACTGGACCCCACACCTGCCGGGTCATACACTCGTGAAAGGGCTGTGAATGAACCGTTGCCGCTGCTGCAGGGGAAGAGCTCTACCAGGAGGGTGTTTGGCTGCTCCCGCCCAGGAGGGTGTTTGGCTGCGCCCACCCAGGAAGGTGTTTGGTTTGAAGCCACCTCGTTTAAAGCGAGGGCCAGGACACGGCAGGGACGGGATTGGCTGCCTCAGACTGCAGAGCTGTGAGCTGGTGGAGAGAGGGAGAGGGAGAGGGAGAGAAAGAAGAAGAGAAACAGAAACATGAAAACTCCAACATTGCCTGAGAAATAAGCAGCACCAATAGCAATTGCACACAGCCCTGAGATACTTGCAGTTCCATCCCTGCTTTGTGGCTCTTAAATATGGCCAGTTTTGCCTGATCAACAATGAAATTGGTCAGCTTGCGGTGCTGCCTCTTTTCTCAGGAGTACTTTACTCTGCAGAACAACACCACTGTTACTCTAACCCTCTAAAACTGTGGACAAGGTGTTTAACCTGGGACACTGCAACTAAATAAAAGCAATTCTCTACTACCACACAGAAGGTGGAATCTTTTATCCACCATGCAGTCAAAGCAATCCACTGCACTGCAGTTTGCAATGAAGTTGTGCAAGTCATCCATGCACCTAGGATGGCCAACGATCACCGTCAGCGGATGAGTGGGCCCTCCGTCATGTGACCCTCACTGAGGGAGTTTCATGCAAAACATAGTGTGCATATACAAAGAGGGAGAGAGGGAGTGCAGGAGGGGGAGGGAGAGAAATGGGGAATGCAGGTGGGAGAGGGAGAGAAGTTATGGGGTCACTGCGAGACTAGCGAGGCAGAGACAGACACCCTTGCAGTTTTTTTTTTTGAGGAAAGGCGATTTGTAGGGTCATTACAGACAAACATACAAACGCAGGTGAATGAAAACACTTTCACCCCGCCTCACATGATCACGAGCTGACTGAATGCACAAACCAAAGAGAGAGACCGAGAGAGAGAGAATATGATGACAGTGTAAATGCTCCGCTCAGCCATTGATGGAGCCTGGGATTTAAAAGTGCTGCAGTTTCACTATCTGAGCGGCTTTGTTGGGGTGGTCTTGCAGACCTGTCATGTTACCTGTCCAAGAGGATTATCTTCCTCGCCTCCACTCATCTTCCTCATCAACTCAGAGTGTAGGCTGATGTACGCACCTTCACCTTTTTGAGTGCTGGGAAGTTTTTTTTTTTTTTTTTTTTTTTAATTTAGTTTTTATTTTATTTTTTTAACCTCAAATGCTCTTTTTGGGGATTCAGATCTTGTTTTTTCTTTTTCTTTTTTCTTTGTTTCCTCCGTAAAGCGTCTCTGTGGCCGAGTCTCTCTGTAAAAAGCACGATGCAAATAAAATTGAATCGAAATCGAAAGTTCCACTGAAGAGGAAAGGCCTGAGTATTGTATTTATGTTTCTTTATCACCCAGAGAAAGTAGGCCAGCGTATATAGAATTTGGTGGAAGCTTATCATATCGGATTTGTTAGGCTAAGTGAATTATTACAAAGTTATGACTTTATAAAGTTATATAACTTTATTATGAAGTTTTATTTCAGTATTGAACTTCATTTCATGACATAAACCCACAATCTGTTTGACCTTCGTGGAATTATGATAAGCGAGGCTGTTGTTGTTGCCAGGCGGCTGCTTGTGTGTGTGTGTGTGTGTGTGTGTGTGTGTGTGTGTGTGTGTGTGTGTGTGTGTGTGTGTGTGTATATGTGTGTGTGTGTGTGTGGCTCAGGAGGAGACCGTGTGTTTTCTGGAACTTTCTTTTAGAGCGCAGACACTGGAGGCCTTTGTAACATGTTTCACATATCACAACTCAAGCGGTTGATTGAGGGTGTCAGTTATCCCCCGATGCCCTCTATGGCTGCCCCAACACACACCCCCCCCCCCCCACCCGGCCCCATCGTGTAACACACCGGGTGGCACCGCCAGGAATGAGGTCAGAGGTCGTCTCATCAGGCCGCAACCAATCACATCCTGAGCCACCGCTTCGGTGGCAGAGAGCGGTTTTATTTCATTTAGCCGCCGCCAGCGCCCCCTCCCCCCCCCCCCCCCCCCCCTCCCATGGAACAACCAACTGCGCTCACAAACGCAGGCAAATACCAGGTCACCAGTACACCCCGCGCTTATCCCTGTCGCCGTGGCGACAGATGGACAGAGCGAAGCGAGAGAGAGGGAGGGAGGGAGGGAGTGATCAGAATTTCACTCTTTCGTGCTGGACGATGCTGCTCTTGGACCTGTCATCTGTCAGTGGAAGCAAGGGCGAGTGAGAGAGGGAGAGGGACGGAGGACGGGAGAGGGAGAGTGCTGTTTCCACCCCCCCCCCCTTCCCCCCCTCCCAAGGAAGGAATTTGGTTACCGTCTCTGCCTGGTAGCCAGGGAAGAGAAGAGGCTTTCACCGGACCTGTTGCTATCGGCGAGAAGATAAGACGGAGCTGACGACCAGAAGAACGCCTGTGACATCACAAAGGGCGCTGTTGTGCGTTTAAGCTCTTTACGGCTCTGTTTTTGTTGCCGTGGCGAAGCCGTCCTTCAGCAGTGTGGAAATGGCGGTGGCAAAAAAAAAACAGAGCTGGAACAGAGCCAGCCGCGGGGGCAGGTGTAAAGGTCATGTGACGGGAGTGGTCTGACTTGGCGGCGCGGCGCGGCGCTTCGAGGCGGTCCCCGGGGTCAGGTTTCCTCCTCTCGCCTCCCGGGGAGGGGTGCGGAACTCCGAACCTTATCAGCGGCGTTCGTCTCCGTGGCATTCCGACGGACAGCCGCCCTCACCGACGCCCTGATTGCTGGGGCGGGGGGGGGTGTGGCCAGGTGAGATATAAGGCGCAGGTGAGTCGGCGCAGGTGGATCAGTCGATGCTGAAGCTGCCGAAACGCTCGGACCGGACAGACACACGGACCGGACAGACACACGGACGCGCCCAGGCAGTTGCGATAGTTGGACGGCGATAGGGGATTATCTCCACTCGAATGACCTCTGCTGGACCTGGAGGACGTCTTAGACCGGATTCTCCTCCCCTCAGACAGATTATCCACCCACCCCCCTCCCTCTGTGTCACTTTCACAAATTTCACTGGCAAATCCACTCGCTCACTCCCCTAAATGCAAAACGGCCTCACCTGCCTCCCCTGACCTGATCGGAGACAGGCACACGAGCTGTGGAGAGGACCGGGCCGGACGCTTGTAAGGGGGACGGACGCTGACCTTTCTGGACTCTGGTTATCAAGCGGACTGTGGTGGAGGAGGCGCGCTGTAGGAGGTACAGCGCTCGAGGAGGCGCAGGGGAGGAGCTCCCTGAGTACAGGGGCCTGAAGGGGGACGAGGAGGACCAGAAAGTGGGCCGTCTGCAGCCTTTTGTCCCTCAGAAGCAGAGCTGGACTGCCCCTGCTTTCCAGCGGCTCTGGGGGGGTTCTCTGGGGGGGTTCTGGAAGCCCGATAGAGCTGGAGTCTTGACCTGAGGTGTCGCTGTGAGAGGAGGTTCGTGGGCCCGTCACCGGGTCTACCGTGGGTCTCCGTGGGAACCATGTACGTTCTGTGCACCCTGGCGGTGCTGACCCTGCACAGCCTGTTTAGGGCCAGGTGGCGCTCCCTGAAGCTTGAGGAAGAGGAGGATGAGGAGGACAAGAGGCACGAGGAAGAGAAGGGGGACGAGGCTCCCCGCAGCTGCGGCTCCGCAGCCGGACGCAGCCCTGCAGACAGTCTGCGCAGGCAGGGGGACCAGGACCAGCCGAGTCCCAGAGTCAGGCCTGAGAATGTTCCAGAGAGGAAGAGGAGGATGAAGGTGAGGGCACAAACGTTCTGCCACCCCCAGGCTGTACCTACGGGTGGGCAGCACCCATCCATGTGGGGTAGTAGCTGGAAGTTATAATAATAACAATAACAATAATAATGATAATGGGTAGTTGCCTAAGCAGACGTCATCAGTCAGGGTGTCTGGCTAAATTAAAATGTGTATGTCACTGATTGATACTGGTGCTGAAGGAATTGTGGGTAGTTACCTTGCCTAAGTGCAGGGTACAGGTGCGACTGTAGTGTCTCTGTGTGGGACCAATCTGTGGAATCTGGCTGAAGCATTCTGCACCCTCTGAGTGGAACACACCTGTCCAGGAGTCCCTCTCTCTGTTTGGACAGCTTAGCTTTTAGGTGTTTAAGTCCGGGGCCATATAGAAACCATTAAGCCTGTATTGTTTTTTAGGAGAAATTTGCTACGTCTGTTGGCGGGCGTAGCAGAGGTAGAGGAGTGTTAGAGGGATGGATGGGAGGAGAGAGGCTCTGCATTTACACTCTGCCATCATTGTGCCGAAAAAATGTGCTCTGCCGTCTGGAAAATGGAGACATGGTGTTGACAGTCGTGAACCGTGGTGTGTGTGCGTGCCGATTGTATGTATGCATACCATAAAGGGTGCCGTGCTGCGTGCGTGGCTGTGGATGTTAAATGAACACCGTAATGGTAAAGTGCAGTAATGATGGAATACAGAGCTCAGCCCCTGATGGGCATCGCTGGGGATCAGCGATGTTATGTAATGAAGAGTGGTCTCTAATCTGCAGATCCACCTTTTCATATATATATATATATTTTTAATCCCGGTAATGCAATCTTGTGGCCATAATACAGTCACTAGAGATGGCTATAATACAGTCACCAGTGATGTCTAATAAAAATTCATCTGATATTCAGATATTCCACGGACCATGGCAGTCAATCTTAAAATAATGGAATGCTGCATTTTTTATTTTTTAAATTGTGTCTGAAATTATTACTTGATGCCAAGAGGTGTGCAGTCCCTCTCCTTTAGACAGGAAAATGTGTCGCTGAGATCAGTGTTATTTTCTATTTAAATAATAATTTTATTATTACAATTAAAAAAAAAAAAAATTAAAAAAAAATTGGCATCTGTGATCCCACCAAAATTTGTAATTTGTGTATAATGTACAAGCGTGCTCATATGTCCCTGCTCCCGGCTCAGGAGAGTGAAGACTACTCGCGATCCTCCTCTGAAACAAGCGGTGCCAGCCAGCTGCTTCTTTTCACATCACAGCTGCAAGCTGTGCACACACAGAGCAGGGCGGGAGGAGACCCAATCATACACGGGCCCACAGAGCAAGTCACGAGTGCAGGAACAGCCAACAGGGGGCGCTCAAGCAATGAACAGCACTATCCCCACTGACTATATCCCTCCCATATATCCCTTGGGCAACAGAAAGCCAATTATACGCCACCTCTAGAGGGCTTCTGGCCACAGTCGGCACTGGCGCGGGCCAGATTCAGTCCAACACCGTGTGAGGGTTATTTTTGACTGTGATATCCTTCGCAAATGTTGGATGAATAAAACCGGCACAATTCTCATGTTTTAAGTAAACAGCATTGGAATGCAGTTCAAAGGAATGAGTTGGTGGGGTCATGACAACTTTACATATTCAAATATTGTATTCTTTAAGAATAATATCTTCTTTTTCTCGTATGTCAGATTATCCAAACCACTTTTTTTCTTGTCAGATTATCCAAAGTATGGCTGAATCCTCATTAATTTGTCCCTTAAGCTGTCATTTTTCTCCGGGGACTGAAATTGGTCGGCGGGGGCTGGTTTCCTTCGGTAATTTATTCCGTCCCCCCACCTCGCCCGTCAGCCTGATCTGGCAACCGAAGCTGATCGCATATTTAGGCCATTCCGTTCCCCCTCGCCCCCCCCACCCTCCCAGCCCCCACTTTCCTCCCGTAACTCTGTGAGAGGCTTCTTGTCACAGCGAGACACGGCTGCATGTCGGTGGGGTGGGGTGGGGGGGGGGGGCTGGACTTTGTTGTGGGTGAGTGGAGTGGGGGGTGGGGGGTGTCCTATTTTGGGGGATTGTGTTACCTGCCGGCTAAGTCTGCACTTCCTGTACGGCTGCTTCACAATAACGGAACCCCATCCATCGATTCCGCCCGTGCATAATTCATGCGCACGTGCGTTACCTGGAAACAAGGCAGTTTCACCTGCATGCTTACTCGTATATACACACACACACACATACACACACACTCACATGCACACAGACACATACACACACACACACACACACACTTGCACACGGACACACAATCACAGGCACACTCACACACACACATACGCAAAAGTGCAGAAATATGGGTAAACTCTGTTCCCGATGACCTAGTTTCTCTCCCATTTCCCATCTCCAAGGGGAACTCTTTTTTTCCCTTTTTTTGTGTGTGTGCGTGTTCACTTGATCTGGGGTGCAGTGTAGGGGTGTTCTGAGCGCGCTGCTGGACCGGAGCCGTGCGTTGGCATGTTGTGAGCTTGGAGTGTGCATGTTTACAGACAGAGGGAACAGCTTGTGCAGAAGCAGTCCTCTCTGTTATCCTGCGCCTCCCTCATCCCCAGCCAGCTCAGGCTCTTCATCCAAACACTCTGACCTTGGGCCTTGCTCATGGTCGCCCATGACCATGCGAAGTTTAAAGATCCCAGAGTTTCCTGTACTGGGGCAGTATGGTATGTGGGGCAGGGAAGGGTTTCATGCAAAGTTTAAAGATCCCAGAGTCTCCTGTACTGGGGCAGTATGGTATGTGGGGGGTAGAAGGGTTTCATGCGAAGTTTAAAGATCCCAGAGTTTCCTGTACTGGGGCAGTATGGTATGTGGGGGGGTAGAAGGGTTTCATGCGAAGTTTAAAGATCCCAGAGTCTCCTGTACTGGGGCAGTACGGTATGTGGGGGGGTAGAAGGGTTTCATGCGAAGTTTAAAGATCCCAGAGTTTTCTGTACTGGGGAAGTATGGTATGTGGGGCAGGGAAGGGTTTCATGTGAAGTTTAAAGATCCCAGAGTCTCCAGTACTGGGGCAGTACAGTATGGGAGGGGGAAGAAGGGTTTCAGCATGACGGCCTCCTCCACCGACCTGTCACTCGCCTGAAACCCTAGCCCCGCCCTCCCCTCCTCTTTGATTAATATTTCAGGAGGGGGGCGGAGATAAGAGAGCTCGGCCCCCGTCTTCATTTATGGGTAAATAATTTATCGTGCGTGTGGGGAGTGTGGAGGGACAGGCGTAAAGAGGAGGGGGGGGGGGGGATGTGTCGGCTCCCGAAGAGACCTGCGATTGTGGCTCGGATTCCTCCGTTGCTAGGAGACGGGAAGAAAGCGCACGGTGCAGGGGAACAGAGAGAGAGAGAGAGAGAGCGAGGCGGCGGTGGCCGGCAGTGGCGTGAAGGGATCGGCGTGTGCGTTTGCACGTTTGTGGGTTTGTGCGTTTGTGAGTTTGTGCGTTTGCACGCTGGATTTGAGGAGGGGAGGCAGGGAACCGCGGCGATGAACGGCCAGCCAGAACCGCACGCCGAGAGGTGAGTAACTACCCCCCCCCACCTGCTGAGAGAGGGAGGGAGGGAGAGAGAGAGAATAGAGGGATGGTGGGGGAGAGGTGGAGGTGGAGGCAGAGGGAGAGAATAGAGAGATAGAGGGAGAGAGTAATGGAGGGACTGATGGAGAGAGGTGGAGGGACCGAGAGAATAGAGAGATGGAGAGGGAGAGAGGGAGGGACCAAGAGAGAATGGAGAGAGTGAGAGACAGTGAGGGAGAGGGAAAGAGTGAGGAAGAGGGAGTGAGAGACAGGACAAAAGGAATGCGACAGGCGTTTGTGGCTTGCTGACGGAGGATAGCCTTCCCTCCCCTGTTCTCTCCTCAGTCTGGTTCCGTCTCATCTGGGTCTCACTGGAGATGAGTCTTTTTTTTTTTTTTCTTCTGCTGCTGAAATGTCAGCATTTCCCTAATGCCAGCATGCGCAGCGGCTGCAGAAGCGCAGGGTGTGCTGAGGAGCATGCAGCAGGCGCAGTCCATGCGCGCGCATACTCATACGCGCATCCCACAATCCTTTGTTCCTGGTGCGAGGGGCTTTTGACGGGATGCTGCTGGTAGAGTCGTTCTGCAGGCCGTACCCGTCTGTCTGACTCCACACCTCCTGCTCTTTTCCTCCTCTCTGATTAAATCTGCCGTCTGGCTCTGACGGGGAATCGATGCTGGAATCAGGTTGAAATTAAATTATTTACCCCCCCCCCCCCCCCCCCCCTCCTGGGGTAGAGGTGCTTCGATTTACCTTGAGATTAATGTTTAATGTGACAGTTTCAGGAAGAAATGGTTCCTTTTGTGCATTCCGTTTGGTGCATTGTTTGAAAGTGCATGGGCTTGTATGTGGGGCGGGGAGAGTGGGGGTGTAACCGTTGTACGTCTCATGATTGGAACAGGCTTGCCTTGGTACCGTACAGCCACTGTCATGGTTTGCTGGTGACCTGCAACCCCAGTACGTGTGTGTGCGTGTGTGTGTGTGCATGTTGATGTATAGTGACTGTGTGGTTGTGCGTGTGCATGTTGATGTATAGTGACTGTGTATGTGTGTGTGTGTGTGCATATATGTGTGTGTGTGTGTTGATGTACAGTGAGTTGGTGTGTGTTGCGTGCGTGCGTGCGTGCGTGCGTGCGTGCGTGCGTGCGTGCGTGTGTGTGTGTGTGTGTGTGTGTGTGTGTGTGTGTGTGTGAGTTGATGCAGTGACTCTGTGTGTGTTTGCGTGTGTGTGTGTGTGTGTGTGTGTGTGAGAGTTGATGCAGTGAGTCTGTGTGTGTGTGTGTGTGTGTGTGTGTTTGCGTGTGTGTAACCCACAGCACAGCTATAGACTCAGCATATGGGCCCCCAGCAGGTGTCAGTGAGACAGAACTCCTCCAGCGTGGGTCTAATGGAGAACACAGAGGAGAGAGCTTTTAACACCCCGCGGTGTTGATAATGAGTTTGATGTGAGTTTGGGGGGGGGATTGGGTTTCTCATGGGCTTCCTGTTCTGTAGGCAGAGACTCAGGACAGCAGTCGATTAACCACCTCTACCCCTCTCAGCATTGGGGGGCTTGGGGGGGTTGGGAGGGGGAGTTGGGGCAGGGTGGGGCGGTATTTGGTGGTGTTGCTGGACGAGTCTCTGCGCAGCCCTGTCCTGCCTGTGTGAATAATTGATGGTAAAGAGCTCAGTGATGAAGTGCTGTCTGAGCATTAGAAACGGCCCCCCCAGTTCTGACCCGAGTGTCCGTCTCTCTCTCTCTCTGGCCAGCTCGCCATGGGACCAGCCGCCTGCGGCCCTGCCTCTGGTCCCATAAACATGTTTATTTCCATTCTCTGCGTGTCAGCCGGGGACGGAGTAGCAGGGAGTGTTTCAGCGTTATCAGCAGAGGGCGGGTTATGAGTCAGAGCGAAAAAACCGAACTCGATCGCACACGCAGCGAGTCATTCGCTGCCGGGGTGTGTCTCGCCCCTTCCTGCGTACCTGCTCGCCCTGCTGAACACCTGAACTTCAGCACCTGTCCCTCTCAGCTAATGGGCCTGTACCCTGGAACCTGCCCCCCCCGCCCTACTGAACACCTGAACTTCAGTGCCTGTCCCTCTCAGCTAATGGGCCTGTAGCTTGGAGCCTGCCCCCCTGAACCCCTGATATCATCCACGTTCCCCTGAACTTGCACCTAAGGTCCATCTGTTCATCCGTATCCCTGTAATACAAGGATGTCAATCTCCAGTCCTGGAGGGCCGCTGTGTCCGCTGGTTTTCTCTGTGTTTTTAGCACAAGTGATTGATTCAGCTTGTTGATTGGCTGAAGAGTCCACGCACCACCTTCTCAAGGCCTTGCCTGGCTGATGATTGTAAGGAAACCACAAATTCCTGCAGACTCTGTGGCCCTCCAGGACTGCAGTTTAACACCCCTGCCTTAATACATGCCTGTACCCCTAAACCTGCTCGTATTTACCCTGAACGAACACCTGCACCCCTAAACCCACTCACCTGTATCTGAACACATGCCTGTACCCATAATCCCCTTCACCCGCACCCCTGATGTCACGCTCCTGTGGTGCGGAGCTCACTTGTGTCTCTTGAGCTGGAACGCTGCGCTTGTTTGAAAACACTGAGATGCCACACGTCCACTAATGATGCCAAATTATCCATGTGTACACTTACTGTACGCACACCGTTGTGCGCTCAAAAACACACACACACACACGCGGGCGCACACACACACGCGGGCGCACACACACGCACACTCACTCCCAAACGTGCGCGCACACACTCACACACACGCGCACACACACTGCAGGTCCCAGTGGATCTGCTGCAGAGCTCTGTTAGAGCCTGTTTGTTTGGAGATGCTTCAGTGTCAGCATCTTCTGTTGTCCCGTCCCAACCCCCCCCCCCCCCCCACTCCCCCCCTTCCCCTTCCCTCCCAATTCCCCCTCTGCTCCCTGCGACATGGATTCAAAACAGCCTGTCAGCAACTAGAGGATGAGCAACACACTGGGGATGAGCTGCATGTGTGTCTACGCGTGTGTGTGTGCATGTGTGTGTTTGTGTGTGTGTGTGTGTGTGTGGTGTGTGTGCGCATATGAATGCATCTGTGTGTTTGTGTGTGTGTGTGGTGTGTGCGCGCATATGAATGCATCTGTGTGTTTGTGTGTGTATGTCTGCGTGTGTATTTTCTATGCGTGTGTGCACGTGTCTGTTTTGTGTGTAAATGGACTGTGTGTGTGTGTTGCGTGTGCTTATACATGCGTGTGCATTTCACATACACATGCGTTGTGTGGAAACGGCAGTGGTTAGACGGGCAGGATAGCAGCCCGTGACTAAAAGAGTGAAATCTGCAGGGGGGCTGTGGGGCTGACTGATAGGGAAAATGGGGCACTGCTCAAAGAGGAGCCGGGTTCTTTGGCAGGGGTTTTGGGGTGGGGTGGGGTGGGGGGAGTGTGTGTGGGGGGGTTCATAGGAATCCCTAGCAGTGATTCACTGTAGCGGTACGGAGCCGTATTGGTTCTGCTATCCTCTTCTGCGTGGGATTAGAATAATACCCTCATCCCGCTGGAGATGTCGACGGGGGGGGGTGGGGGGGGGAAATATAATGAGATGCTAATAAGTCATCCGATGCCTGCAGGAATATGACAGCCTCAGATTATCCCCTCCAGGAAGAGACTGCCGTGTGTTTTATGTCTTGGCAGAGGAATTCATTTCTTCCCCTTTTATGAATTTTAATAAGCCCTGCTTGTGCAGCCTTAGCCTGCTGTATTTTTAGATGGGGCTCATCGGATACCATGAATGGCCTTGCTGCTGCAGAAAGGGTTTTTTTTCTTATTTTATTTTTGTATTTTCTTTCTGCAGCAAAGGGAACAGGAGTATTATTTACTCTGCAGGACGCTGATAACGCTCTTGGATTTACGATGTGGGGGTTTTTATTTTTATTTCACAGCCGAGAGGCCGCTTTAGTGCCAGAACACAGTAAAGCTCTATTCGGTTTTACCGCTCAATTCATCACACGGTCCCAGAGCTAAGGGGGGGAACTGAAACTCGGTTATGCCTCGTGCCAGGGGGAGCATACACGAGGGGACGCAACATTTCAGAGATGTGAAATGGCATGACACGCATTTTGTGTGTTTTGACGACCGACCGGACTACGTATCCCATCAGCCCCTTTGTGGTCAGGTTATATGACCCCCCCCCCAAAAAAGATAAGACATTTCACTTCCTTGTCCTCCTCAGCTCATGGGCGCACTGTTAGATATGAGACTTACCCACAATCCCCTGTGTGTTCGGGACCATGGGATACTTCCCCCACGGTAACCGGTTAGAGGGCCTAGTCAGGTGGTAGAGCCTGTCGCTCCAGTCGGCATGGAAACGACTGGTGCTACAAACTAAACACAGCTAAACACCCCCATGTCTGTTTCTCAGCAGAAGAGATACGATCCTACACCTGCCCCTCCTCTATCATTTAACATGAAATGAAAGTGGGGGAGAGGAATTCCAGGAATGACAACATAGAACTGTAGAACAATACCATGATATTCCAGTCTCAGTGGAAAAACATGCAGTTCTCAACTGCTGTGAAGTCAGACTAAATAAGGTATATATTTTACATATTTATTATTTCATTTCTGAAAGATTTTATGTATAATTATATATAGCAATTGGTTTGCTTTGCAATTGATTTTTGCTGTGCGATTGATTGTATTTTTGTTGTCCAAGAGTTGTTCGATGCAATTGATTGCTCCCATTGAAAAATGAGAGATGAACATCTTGTTGCCCCTGGGAGCTTATCTTTGTTTGATGATGTCACAGGGGTCACTTGAGCAAAAATAAAGGGGAACAAAGTCAGGGTGGAGCAGAGGAGCATCTGCTTAAAGGATTATGGGATTATGGGTAAATGAGTTCTCTTAAGTGTCCGTGGGCGGGGCTAGCCGTGGGGAGGCGGCTGACCTGGTTGTGTGCGGCAGCGTTGTCCCATACGAAAGCGGGACGCACCTGTGTTCGGTCCCTCGGGTGCAGCGTGGGGGTCGGGACGAGGTGGGGGGTCGCTCAGGATGTTGGGGTGGATGGGGTCCCTCTTTAACCGGGGCTGGCTGGAACGGGACCTGGGTTTCCCCTGGTGGGACAGGATTGGCTTGCGGGACGGCCTGTTCCAGGTGCGGTAAGAGCGAGGGCGGAGTGGTGTGTGGGGGGGGTTGAGGGGGTTGGGGGGGGGGGGTGAGCGGGTGTCGAATGCTGGATTTGGGAGGCTGTCCCGCTATGGCATGCCCATCGCCACTATCCTTTACCTGCCGAAACCTCCAGCACACGTTCCTCAACGTTTCCACAATGTTTCTGCAACGTTTTCACAATGTTGTGGTGATGCTACCAGCCATTGGAAAGGCCCAGGTTATGCTGTGTCGGTGTTCGGTAGGGCTGGTCGTAACTGCGTTTGAGGGATTATAGTTTAATGGAGGTAGTGTTGCTGGGTAGGGTTATGGCCCAGGTTATGTTGCGTGAGGTAGGGTTAGGGTTATGGTTAGGGCCCGGGTTATGCTGTGTTGATGTTCGGTAGGGCTGGTCGTAACTGCGTTTGAGGGATTATAGTTTAATGGCGGTAATGACGGTCGGCGGGTTGGCCCTCTGGAGCGCGCGTGTGCGTACGTGGTAGCGCTCGGTGACAGACAGGAGGTGCGTCACCATGGAATCGGATTATTTACCCGTAAATCTCCCCCCAGTTCATTGAGTCTCTCTCTCACTCTTTCTCTCTCTCTCATTTTGTTGGTCCCAGTGAGCATTGAAGCAGAACGTACGTGTGTGTGTGTGCATGTGTGCGCGCGCCCGTGTGTGTGCGTGTATGTGTATGTGTGTGTGTGTGTGAGTGCGCAAGCGAGTGTGTATGTGCGTGCGTGTATGTGTGTGTGTGTGTATGTGCGCGCGCGCGTGTATGTGTGTGTGTGCGCGCGCAAGCGTGTGTGTGTGTGTGTGTGTGTAAGTATGTGCGCGCGTGTGTGTGCGCGCAAGCGAGTGTGTGTGCCAGAATCTCTCACCTCAGACGTGCGGTTACTAGCCCAGTTTGCACCTCGTTAGAGCAGCGATGGTGCAGACGGCTCGGACACTCTGCCGCGTCTGTCACAGTCACTGTCACGTCCGTCACTTTTACAGGGAAACACACTCCCTCCCAGAGAACCTGACCAGAACCTGCAGGGTTTGAGTGGGCTGCCAAGCTGTGTGTGTGTGTGTGAGAGAGTGTGTGTGTGCGCGCTCACTAAGTGTTTACCGTCTGTGAGAGAGATAAGTAAGATTACTCCAGGAATTTGTTGACAGCAGTACAAATGTCTGGTCACAGCGTGTGTGTGCATGTGTATGTGTTGTGTTTGTGTTTCTGTGTGTGTGGGGCTTAGGTTTAAGGTTGGCGGGGGGGGTGGAGGCTAAGCCTGGTTGTCCAGGTTCTACTCCTCCCTTCCCTCCCTCACCAACATATTGTGGTCTGGCCATGGAGAAGCTCACACAGTGCCTTGGTCCAGGTGGTGTCACAAACCTACAACACATTTTAGACACAATTTAATTTACCTGGTGGTTGTAATGTTTCTGTGAATGTGCTTTTTCTGTGGATTTCTCATAGTCTTTCAGTACTGCTGTTGCTGTACTGACAGGGAGACTGTCAGTCTTGAGTCGGTCAGTCCTTGCAATGGCGCCCTCTTCTGGAAAATGCATTTAACCTCAATGTTTTGTTTTTTTTTGCCTTCTGCAAGTCTTGCATTTGCAATTATTTGAGGAGCCATATCCTAAAAAAAGTAGTAATGAACTTTTTCAATTCAAAATAAGAAATTAATCTATTATGTCTACCGAACTATATTGTGTACAGTTTATTTGACAAGAGTGTCTACTAGTCTGGATGATAAAGTAGGTTGCTTTTAGGAATGTTTGGCATTGATGTGCAGTCATATCAGAGAGTCTATAGAGGCCACTCACTGTACGCTGGCTGTTCTTCAGGAACGCTGTTCTTCAGGAAGGCTGTTCATCAGGAACGCTGTTCTTCAGGAAGGCTGTTCTTCCGGAACGCTGTTCATCAGGAACGCTGTTCTTCAGGAAGGCTGTTCACTGAGACTAACCTGATTAAATGGTGCTGAGCAGGAACTGTAAGTGTCTGAGGAAGTCTGGCCTTCGGCTGGCAGGTTTATACGTGCTGGGAATGTGGAAGCGCTGAGTGTATCGCACCAGGTCACACAGGCACTGTGAACGTGATCTGTGTGTGTGTGTGTGTCTGTGTCTGTGAGTGTGAGTGTGAGTGTGAGTGTGAGTGTGAGTGTGAGTGTGAGTGTGAGTGTGAGTGTGAGTGTGAGTGTGAGTGTGAGTGTGAGTGTGAGTGTGAGTGTGAGTGTGAGTGCGTGTGTGCGTGTGCGCGTGTATATATGTGCATGTCTGTGTCTGAGTGTGAGTGTGAGTGTGAGTGTGAGTGTGAGTGTGAGTGTGAGTGTGAGTGTGAGTGTGAGTGTGAGTGTGAGTGTGAGTGTGAGTGTGAATATATGTGCATGCATGTGTGTGTGTGTATGTATGGTATGTGCGTGCGTGCGTGTGTTTATGTATGTGTATGTACATGCATGCGTGTGCAGTTCTGACTCCCCCTCCCTCTCTCTCTCCCCCTCTCTCTCTCTCCCTCCCTCCCTCTCTCCCCCTCTCCCTCCCTCCCTCCAGCCGGCTCGGCGCTCCAGCGCACTCCTCCACCCGGCGGTCATGTTCAGCACGCGCAAGACCTGGGACCTCGGCCACGCCCCTTGTTTGCAGGAGCTCTGGAAGAAAGACGTCTCATTGGACGGTGAGTGTCACATGGGGGGGGAGGGGAGGCGGGGTGGCTGCTGGTGAGAAATCCAGTGTTGCCGCATTTTTGAGATTACTGAGAGGGAGACTTCCTGCAGGGTGGGGGGGGGGAGAGAGAGAGGAAGGGAGAGAGAGAGAGAGAAAGCGGGAGGGAGGGAGAATGAGACCGAGAGAGGGAGAGAGAGCAGGAAGGAGACAGGCAGCGCAGTTTGAGCTGGACGTGTTTCGGGAGAGACAGGCACAGGAGTTAACAGGAGGTGCTGTTACAGTGAAGCCAGTCTGTCCTGTCGCCATGGAACAGAGAGAGTCATGACTCGGGCTCCCAAACACTGGCTCTATTGTTATTGGCTGACGCCGGTCCTCTCTGTCGCTGGGCTGCAGGTGAGTGGAGTGGGGAGCAGTGATTGTGTCTGCGCAGTTTGGATGGTGCGCGGGGGGGGGGGGGATCTACGCTCAGCGGTACAGGAGGTACGGATGTGGAGCCAGGTGTAATGAAGGTATGGTTGTGTTGTACTGAAGGTACGGTTGGGTTAAGGCAGCTAGTTGTGTAGGATATGGTTGGGTTAATGTGGAGCCGGGTGCTCAGGATGTGTGGCTGTTTTTCGGAGTACTTATGTAGGATGTGAGATGTGCGGTTGTGTTGGGGGTTAGTGCTCAGGGCTAGTTGTGTTGGATATGCGGTTGTGTTGGGGGTTAGTGCTCAGGGCTAGTTGGGTTGGATGTGTGGTTGTGTTGGGGGTTAGAGCAGGGCTAGTTGTGTTGGATGTGCAGTTGTGTTGGGGGTTAGTGCTCAGGGCTAGTTTTGTTGAATGTGCGGTTGTGTTGGGGTTAGCATAGGGCTAGTTGTGTTGGATGTGCGTTTGTGTTGGGGTTAGTGCTCAGGGCTAGTTGGGTTGGATGTGTGGTTGTGTTGGTTGTGTGATTGTGTTGGGTTTAGAGCAGGGCTAGTTGTGTTGGATGTGCAGTTGTGTTGGGGTTAGCACAGGGCTAGTTGTGTTGGATGTGTGGTTGTGTTGGTTGTGTGATTGTGTTGGGTTTAGAGCAGGGCTAGTTGTGTTGGATGTGCAGTTGTGTTGGGGTTAGCACAGGGCTAGTTGTGTTGGATGTGTGGTTGTGTTGGTTGTGTGATTGTGTTGGGTTTAGAGCAGGGCTAGTTGTGCTGGATGTGTGGCTGTGTTAGGGTTAGCACAGGGCTAGTTGTGTTGGATGTGCGGTTGTGTTGGATGTGTGGTTGTGTTGGATGTGCGGTTGTGTTGGGTTCAGCATACGTATGCAGAGCTTGCTTGGTGTTAATGGGGGGTCAGTGATAGGTGCTGTAGTAACAGGTGGGTTATTGAACCACAGAGCCTGTGTTCTGGCGGCGGTGAGACTGACTCCAGTTCAGCCGCTCGGCTCCCACAGGCTTCTCCCTTACCTGTTTGGCGGGAATGAGGCTTAAGCCAACACGGCCTGCCTCACCTGGGGTTAATACATCAGCCATTAACACTGCAGGCAGGCGGCTGCGGGCCCGTCTCTGGGGATGTTATCTTACTCACGGTCTGATTGTGAGAGACGGGGACAGACCCGCATAGCGCTGGTGTGGGAAAGAACTGAGGGCTCCAAGCCCTGCTGCAGGCATCTGGGAGGTTATGGAGGCCTGCTGTAAGCCTGGTGTAAAGCTGGTATTAGCCTGGTGTAAAGCTGGTGTAAGCCTGGTGTAAAGCTGGTGTAAGTCTGGTGTAAAGCTGAAACACTACAGGGATGGCATATACATTAGCCGCATGACAGAGGATGAGAGGTTTCACCTACATGCACTTCACAGATACAACCTTCACCAAATCTCCTGAGATCTATCAATCTACCAGACCCAGAACGATCACACAGAAACACACAGAGTGTGTGTGTGAGTGTGTGTGAGACTGTGTGTGTGTTTGAGGCACGTGTGTGTGAGTGTGTGTGTATGTTTGAGGCACGTGTGTGTGAGTGTGTGTGTGTGTGTGTGTGCGTGTACATGCGTGTAAAGCGCTGTTTTGTCTCCACAGCGAGCTCAGTGGATTTCTTGAGTGAGGCTGAGGAGGAGAGCTCCTTCCTCTCACTGCAGAATTCAGTCTTCCCACGCCACTGTGTGACCTCCGACCTCACTGATACCAGCAGTACAGGTGACCAACAGCTTCTTATACAGGTGAGTCACGAGAGGAAAATGTACACACACACACGCGCGCGCACACACACACGCTCTTGCTGTTCCTGGCACTGCATTTTAAGTGGTGAAAATCCAGTCTTGTGACTTTGTGTTCCCAAATCCCTGCAGCCCCCTCCCAACCCCCACACAGGCGCTGGGCAGAACCTCAGTCCTTTTCCCAGAGTTTTAATGCCATTAGTGAGTGCGTGTGTGCCCCTGCGTCAGCGTTCTGGTCAGCCAGTGGTCCTCCAGCCGTGTGTGTGTGTGTGCATGTCTGTGCGTGTGTGTGTGTGTGCGTGTGTGTGTCTGTGCGTGTGTGTGTGGGTATGGGCGTGTATGTGTGTGCGTGCGCGCGCATGTGAGGGGTCTGTCTGTGTGTGTGTGTAAGGTCTGTGTGTGTGGTTATGGGCGTATGTGTGTGTGTGTGTGTGCATGCGTGTGTGTGTGCGTGCGTGTGAGAGGACTGTGTGTGCGTGTGTCTGTGTGTGTGTGTTTTTGGCATGTTTGTGAGGACTCCACAGGGCTGGGAAAGCTAACGGTGACATCACTAGCTTAAGTTCCTTACCTCAACCTCCTGTTGCCATACCAACAGTTTACATGTCTGCTCACCTCTGAGTAAAATGTTTGTCGCTGGATTTGGGCCGCTGTTTGTGTTTAATTATAGACGTGCACAGAGTTTCATTCTTCTGCTCAAGTTGCCAATTGCCATCAATTCAAGTCAACATTTGTCCGTGAGGCAGTATCTCTGCAACAGCGAAGGTCCCCACCTACACCCACCAGGGCAGATTCAAATCACACCCAACCTACTGTACAGACACACGTCCCAACAACCTGTACAGGCGGATCCTGACTTTACGTCTTAGACAGGCATGAATCAGAGCCCACGTTCAGTTTGGGCAAGATAGCAGACTGTGGTCCTACTTCACTCCCTTAATCACGGTCTAAGCTGTACTCCGTTAAAGGTACAGTGTAGCCTCTGATACAGCGAATAGACCCGACCAACTGTCAATTTTTTTAATTTTATTGTGCGACAGCCGACAGTCTCGTGTCTGAGGGGTTTTTCTACTTCTTCATTGTTTTTTTCTGAAGTAAAGGTGTGCTGGTGTTTGATATCAGTTGAGAAAATGACAGTTCAGCAGGAAAATCTAGGCTGTGTTTATATTTTGTAGTTTAAGCCCTCTGACCCGAGTGTCAGGTCTGCCTACCTCAGCATTCCCATTCACAGGTATGCTGACTGTCAAAGAGAGCCTGATTGGGTCAAACGCGCCATGTGACCTTTGTCTCACACACTTGTGACCTCACAATAGGACCCCCTGAGAGAACCTCTGGCATGCATTTTGGATTCTCTGTGTCACATGACTTCACAATGTCACTCAACATATCATCGTGTCTCTGTGTTTCTCCCTTTCTCTTTGTCTCTTTCACTCCTTTTCTTTCTCTCTCTTTGTTCCTTTTATTTCTCTCTCTTTGCCTTGACGTTCCTCGGCAGAAAGTCACCTGGTCATGCTCCTGGATGGCATCATGTGTAATTCTCACATTACATTTTTTTTTATGGTTGAGTCTTAGTTTCTTGTGCTATTGAGTACTGCCTTAGGCAATCCCAGGATTTTATAGAATCAGCTTAGCTTGAGTCCTTAACGTGACCCAGAGCTCAGTTTGGCCCCCCCCCCCCTTGAACCTCCTAGGACCTTGTAGAAACTGGGTCAGTTTATCTCATGGTCCTAACAGAGAGGCACAGGTCTCTGTTGTTATCAGATCACTCTTTGCCATTTTGGGAACGTAGTATTGGTCCCAATTTTCTATTTTCATAGTTGGACCATGTGGTAAGCAGGCCATTCCCTTATTATTTGTGATTTTTATTTTATTTTTTTTTAAAATTGTGATTGACGCTTGCTGTCTCTGCCCCCCTTCTCCACAGACCCTTCAGGAGAAAGTGTGCGAGTTCCAAGCCCGTCTGCGCAGCCAAGAGGCCGGACGGCAGCTGCAGCTGCAGCGTCTGCAGCAAAACCGCGAGCAGCGGCTGGAGCAGGGACACGAGCAGCAGTGTCTGCAGCAGGATCGCGAGCAGCAGTGTCTGCAGCAGGATCGTGAGCAGCAGTGTCTGCAGCAGGACCGCGAGCAGCAGCGTCTGCAGCAGGATCGCGAGCAGCGTCTGCAGCAGAACTGCGAGCAGCTGCAGCAGCTGCGGGACAGGGCGTCGCTGATTCGCAGCCTGCAGGGCGTACTGCGGGAGCGGGAGGCCCAGCTGCACAGAGCCCCGCCCACAGGTGAGGAGGGGGTTCGACGAAGCGCGCGCGGGACGGGTACGAGGGTCTGCAGAGGGCCGGTGTGGGAATCCAGGGCTGGGACTTCATTCGGATTTAGATTTTCATTTGCGTTTACCTTAAAGGCTTGCAATTTGGATTTCACAGTTTTTTTTTTTTTTTTGTCATTTTAAATTACACATGCATCCACAGTATCAACGTTTTACTCGAAGGTTACAATAAACGTGTGTCATAACTTCAGTGTCCCGGTTAGAAACCCTGCATGTTTACGTTCAGGGTTTTAAGACGCAAGTCGTTGTCCCTCTCTTTGAAATGTAGTTGTGTCTTAAACTCAGTGATGAAGTTCATAACCCTGTGTGACTAAATCATAATGCTGATTATGACAGTACTGACAAACAAAAAAACTGATTTTTTTTTTTTGGTGCTTTTGAGAGAATTGAAATTCTTTGGGGTGAGGATTAAAGCATTCTTGATGGGGAATGGCCACAGGAGCACTGCCAGGACTTGTTTCCTTTGTGGTCCTGTGAATCAGCTGTCTGCTCGTGCGATTCTGTCAGCGCGTCAGGAGGGAGGTGCCGCTCGCCCTCCGGGTCTTTCTGTCCAGGGGTGTGCCGAAATCCCTGTCAACTGCCGGGGTAGTCCCCGCAGCACGTGCTGACATGTCAGTGGCCCGCAGCGGAGCCTGGGGCGAATATTTATTCCCCAAATCAGCCGGGAAACGGCACGAGTCACGCGGTGCAAGTCGGCAGTAATTTCTTCCTGTTTGCGTGTGTGTGTGTATACGTGTGTGTGTATGTGATATGTATCTGTGTATGTGATACGTCTCTGTGTATGTGATACGTCTCTGTGTATGTGATATGTATCTGTGTATGTGATACGTCTCTGTGTATGTGATACGTCTCTGTGTATGTGATTTGTATCTGTGTATGTGATATGTCTCTGTGTATGTGATTTGTATCTGTGTATGTGATATGTCTCTGTATGTGATTTGTATCTGTGTATGTGATACGTCTGTGTATGTGATTTGTATCTGTGTATGTGATACGTCTGTGTATGTGATTTGTATCTGTGTATGTGATATGTATCTGTGTATGTGACATGTATCTGTGTATGATATGTCTCTGTGTGTATGATATGTATCTGTGTGTGTCCGTATCTCTCTCTGCAGGAGCTACTCAGCTTCTCACAGACAGTCGGTCAGGCCCGGCGGTGCAGAGACTGACAGGCTGTCACAGCCCTGCGCAGGAGGAGAAGGCTCAGCTGCAGGACCGACTGCGCAGCCGAGACAGCGAGCAGCAGACCCTCATCCTCCAGCTGCGCACACAGGCACGCAACCGCCATTCTGCAGTCTCACCTGTCCCATCAGACCTGTCCTAAACCTGATCACACCTGTCCTACACCTGTCCCATCACCTGTCTCACACCTGTCCTACACTTGATCACACCTGTCCTTCACCTGTCCCATCACCTGTCTCACACCTGTCCTACACCTGATCACACCTGTCCCATTAGTCCTGTCCTGCACATGATCACACCTGTCCCATCAGACCTGTCCCGCACCTGTCCCATCACACCTGTCCTAAACCTGATCACACCTGTCCCATCAGACCTGTCCCGCACCTGATCACACCTGTCCCATCAGACCTGTCCTAAACCTGATCACACCTGTCCCATCAGACCTGTCTCGCACCTGATCACACCTGTCCCATCAGACCTGTCCCGCACCTGTCCCATCACACCTGTCTAACACCTGTCCCTCACCTGTCCCACATTATATACTGAGTCCCATTACACCAGTCACGCCTCTCCCACAGCAGACACTGAAAAGTGCGACCGAAGGTTCTAAAGCTTTGACCGCTGCTTGTCCTGCAGGTGAGGGAGCTGGAGGAGAAGCTGCTGGACCAGACCCAGGAGGTGGACCGGCTGCGCTCGGAGCTGGTTAGAGAGAGAGAGAGTGTGTGTGTGTGTGAGAGAGAGAGTGAGAGAGTGTGTGTGTGTGAGAGAGAGAGGAGAGGGAGAGAGAGGGTGAGTGAGTGAGAGTGAGTAGTTGTTTCAGTGACCTTCGCTATGCACTTATTATACGTCACTTTTGATAAAAGCATCTGCCAAATTAAATGTAATGAGAGTAGGGGGTCAAAGAGAGAGAAGGATAGAGAGTGAGAAGAAAGGAGAGGGAGGGACAGTTTTAGAGAAGAGGAGAAGAAGAGGGAGTAAGAGAGTGGTGAGAATGTAAGGGGAAGGGGGGGAGAGGGAAGGAGATGGAGAAAGAGGCGAGTCATTAGAATCCGGTTTGTGTAAGATAAAGCCCCCCCTAAAGGCTAAACCAGTCCTACAGGAGTTTCCCCTCCAGCTTCCTCATCCTTCCCCCTCAAAGCTGCAGCTTTAAATTCCATCACATGGAGCCAGGTTTTCCCCCGCGTTCGTAACGAGATTTACGGCTCGACTGCGCAAGAACACAGAAACGTTTCGCCGAGTGTCACTGCTGAGCCCCTTCCGCGTGTCGCTGAGCCCCTTCCGTCTCCACCAGGGGGCGACAGACCTGGAGAAGCACCTGGAGATCCTGGTCTCAGAGAACGAGCGGCTCAAACAGGAGCTGAGCGCCTGCCAGGCCTCGCTGAGGGAAGCGCTAGAGCCCCCGCTCACCTGCACCAACTGCCAGGTCAGGGCACGTACACGCATACATGCACACATACATACATATACACACACACATACACACATACACGCACCCGCACACACATACATACATATACACACACACATACACGCACCCGCACACACATACATACATATACACGCATACATGCACGTACACACACACACACGCACATACACACATACTCACACACACCCGCACAGCCAGGTCAGCAGGGCATGTACACACGTACACATATACACACACACACACACACATATACACTGACAAACAAACACACACATACACTGACACACACACCCGCCCAGAATCACACACACACACTGGCCTGTCTTCACTGATCCTGCACTAGGTTGTCATGGTTTCTCTCTGTGTGCTCTCTGTCACCAAGGCAGGCCAGGTAGTCAGCCGTGGAGTGCAGTCTGTTTGGGGCCAAACAGCAGTCGAGTTTATTTTGGGTTTTTCTCCACCCCACTCCCCCCTCCCCCCCCCCCCCCCACAGGATGCAGAGTGCCTGCGCGCCGCGCTGTCCCAGCGGGGGGAGGAGGTGCAGCGGCTGGAGCGGCGGCTGGGGGAGGTGCAGCGGGGGCAGGAGGAGAAGGCGGAGCGGCTGGAGGAGCTCTCCCTGCGGCTGGAGGAGGCGCAGCGGGAGCGGGCGGAGGTGGAGCTGCAGCTGGGCCGCAGGCTGAGGGACTGCCAGCAGGCCCTGTCCCAGCAGGCCGCGCTGCCCCCGCAGGTCAAGGTGAGACGGGCGGGGCGGGGTGCGGTGGGCCCGGGGTGCGGTGGGCCCGGGGGGCAGGGACGGGGGGGGGGGGGGGCACGGGCAGGGTGTGGGTGGGGCCAGGCGGGGGGTAAAAACTTGTTCAATACTGTCCACTGTGTCTGTATCTGCCTGTGTCTGTGTCCGTCCAACTACTGTTCTGTCTGTCCACCTGTATATTTGTTTCTGTTTGTGAATGTATTCTACTCATTTTTAAAATTTAGTTGTTAATGTGTGTGTCTGTGTGTGCATGTGCACGTGTTCATGTGTCCATGTATGTGTGCGTGTGTGCGTGCGCGTGTGTCTGTGTGTGTGTAATACACATGCTCAGATGGATCGATGCGTGTATGATTTTGCGCTGTCTGAATGTAAACAGGGCTGTGCGTTCTTACTGTGCGTGGGGAGGGCTGCGTTCTTACTGTGCGTGGGGAGGGCTGCGTTCTTACTGTGCGTGGGGAGGGCTGCGTTCTTACTGTGCGTGGGGAGGGCTGCGTTTCGGGGGAGGGCTGCGTTTCGGCGCAGAGCTCTGACGCCTCTCTGCCCCCGCAGTACGTGACCCGCACGGTGGAGGTGGAGTCGGCCGAGTCGCAGCAGGCCCTGTCGGAGGCGCACGGCCGCAGCCTGGCGCTGCAGGAGCAGCTGGGCGTGCAGAGGCAGCTGCTCAGGGAGCTGGAGCAGCAGCTGCACGAGTCGCAGAGGACCTGCGGCCAGCTGCGCACGCAGGTACGGGCCCTGACCGAGGGGTAGCCCCGCCCCCTACCCCAGGGGTAGCCCCGCCCCCTAACCCAGGGGTAGACCCGCCCTCCACCCCAAACCCAGGGATAGCTCCGCCCTCTGCCCCTAACCCAGGAAAAGCCCTGCCTTCCACCCCCTAACCCAGGAGTAGTCCCGCCCCCACTATCCCTACCCCTAAACAAGGAGTAGCCTCGCCCTCCACCCCTAACTGAGGGATAGCCCCACCCGCACTTATACTACCCCTCAAGCCACGCCCCTTGCTACCTCTACCCCCAACTAAGGGGAAGCCCCACCCCAAACCTAGGAGAAGCCCCACCCCTGATAGCCCCACCCCTACTACTCCCACCCCTGCCTGAGGGATAGCCCAAACCCCAACCCTCTGTATGCCTTCACCCCTCCTAACTTTAGCATTCGCTCTGGGACTCTGTAATTAGGCTATCGCTGCTATCGTTAGGGCATAGCCGTTAATTAAAGCTGGGCTGCGGGAATGAATCCAGCGCGCGCTGGCTCTGTTCCAGCCTGTCTCTGCTGCGGCCAGAGCAGAGCAGAGCAGAACAGAACAGAACAGAACAGAAGCACAGCTCAAACTCATCTGCACACTGTACCGTCACTGCCCTTGCCTGCGATTGGCCCAGACGTGTCACACGGGACAGCAGAACCAATCGGCAGAGGGCATGTATAGCACGTGGGGCGGTATAGCGGGTTTCCTCTGAGTCACGCCGTCCTGGCAGGCAGCGGCGGATCGAGGGCTCAGACGGATTACTGAGCGATCCCGCCGCTGGCGTCACAACAGGAAGTGCTTCTGCTCCGACGTGTCACTTTCCTGCCGGCACTTCTTTGTAGTGATGAGGGTGAGACTTCGTAAAGCTTCGGAATGGGTGGAGCTGCCAAGCGTCGTCGGTCAGTTATACCTGTCAGCCAATGAAACGATTGAGCTTTGGCTCTTGCCCCTCCCCATCCTGATCTCATTCCATCACACCTGTCCCACAGTGCTGGGTGTATGTCCACCCCCCCCCCCACCCCCTACCTTCCCCCTCCAAATCGCTCATAAAATGTGGGTCTCATTGCTTCCCCATCCTTACTCCCTCACTCGCTGTGGTCATTTTTCATCTTCCCCTGATCATTTCCCAGTCACAGCAGGAGAAACAGTATCCTGGTCATTAATAGGCTACCCCTTTTCCACTGTACAGCTGGAACCAGCCTCCTGTAGTATCCCATAGGAGGAGTCTCACCCAGTGTGCTGCCCCCCCCCCCCCCCCCCATGGAGGCTAACCGCTCTCTCCGCTTGTGTTCCAGCTGGGTACGGACAGGAGACGTCTCTGTGGCCTGCTCTCTTACGCCGTTGGCAGGGGCAACGGAGAGGTCATTCGTAGCTTGTCCAAGGTTGGACTTCTGTTTGGTTGCCTGGAGGGGGTCAGAGGTCATTTAGAAAATGGAGGGAAAGTTACAGTGAAAGAGGGCTGGATGCCAGTTAGAGAGCAGTGACTTTTAACATACTTGGTTTTTAATATGACAGGGTTTTTTTTTCCTGAACCTTTTTAGCTTGTCTTTGAGTCACTGCACTTATAATGATTTACTGCATCAGGTTCATGTTTGACCCCTGAAGCAGTTTTTTTTTAGATGACTCTCATACACCCCTCATTTCTCATTGAGTCTGGTCGGTAGATGTATGACCATACAGTAGTACTTCCTGTGTCCCTCAGTTGTACTTCCTGTGTCCAACCTCCTAAATTCTCCCCTTTTGTTGAGTAGTGCTGTACCAGGCCTGAACCCCTCCACTCCCCTCCCCCCTACGTGCCGTAGCAGGTGTAGGTAGCAGCATACCTCCTAGGCCTGACCCTGGGTCAGTGTGTGTTACCAACACACAATGTTAGCGGTTAGGATAGCGGCTGGGTTAACTGATCCTCGATCAGTGCGTAATGGAGCAGTCTTATTGGAACGTGTTGTAGAAGCAGGCTTCCCCATCCCAGCCTGCTGGACTAAGCATAGCCGCTACACGATAGTCTGTTGCTTTGGGTAGCTTAGCCTAATATAGCATAATGCATTTGGTCAGCAGGATGGGTTGTCTGTGTGGTGTAGACAGTAATGGGTGACCCATATAGGGAATGGCTGAACTGTTCTGGCTTAACTGGTGGTGAGGTGAAGAGGCTACAGCCCCCCTGTAGTGGGGTTTTTTTAGGGAGGGGGCCTGACCTCGTGCCCCTATCTCCGCGTGCAGATCCTGACGTACGAGGGGGAGATGGAGCGGGTGCAGGGCCAGCTGGAGGCGGAGATGCAGTCTCTGGAGGAGGAGAAGAACCGGGTCATCGAGGAGGCCTTTGTCAGGGCTGAGAGCGAGATGAAGGCCGTGCACGAGAACCTGGCCGGTCAGTTGCTCTGTCCTCCCGTCCGTCTGTCAGTCGCTCTGTCTTCCTGTTAGTCTGTCTGTCTGTCTCTCTCTGTCCGTCTGTCCTCCCGTCCGTCTGTCAGTCGCTCTGTCTTCCTGTTAGTCTGTCTGTCTGTCTCTCTCTGTCCGTCTGTCCTCCCGTCTGTCTGTCAGTCGCTCTGCCCTCCCGTCCGTCTGTGTCAGTTGCTCTGTCCTCCCATCAGTCGCTCTGCCCTCTCGTCTGTGTCTGTCCTCCTGTCAGTCTGTCTCTCAGTCGCTCTGTCCTCCCGTCTGTGTGTCTGTCCTCCCATCTGTCTGCCTGCCTGCCTGCCTTTCTGTCCGTCTGTCTGTCTGCCTGCCTGTCTGTCTGTCTATGCATCTGTCTGCCTCTGCCTGTTTTGTCTTCTTGCTTACCTGTCCTGCCGTCTCTCCTCGCCGTGACGTCCCTCCCTCTGCGCAGGTGTGCGGATGAACCTGCTGACGCTGCAGCCGGCCCTGCGCACGCTCACCTGCGACTACAACTGCCTGAAGAGGCAGGTGCAGGACTTCCCCGTCATGCTGGAGAAGGCCATCGGCGAGGCCAAGCAGGAGGTGAGCCGCGCCTGTCAATCACTCTGTACCGCACCACAGATCTTCGTGCCAACCAGACGGCCAGGCGCTGCGCTCGTTCTGTCCTCAGTGCATCCTTACTGCAGGACGTTCTGCCAGAGATTCTCTATAATAACCAGATGGTCAAACTTCCTCCCGTCTTCTGTGCTTCTTTATTCAAGCAGTTTGGGAGTTTCCAGCGCTATAGTATGATATATAAATAGTAGTGCGTAAGGACAGAGAATCCATAGCCGCTGGCGTTGTAGCAACAGCTGTTCTATCTTTAGTTAGCCGCTTACATAAATAATCACACTTCGCACTTATTCTGGTATTCTGTTTTTAACCACATGCCTTCATGAATATTCATAAGGAAACGGCTAATCCGAAAGCTTCAACAATGGCAGAGATCAAACTTTGACTGTTAGAATGCTGAGCTGGCCGACTTGTTTGTGTAAACGAGATACTCAGACCTGTTTCTCAAAGTCAGTAGCACTGCCTTGATAGTCCCGTAGTTCAGTAATGTCACTGATTGGCCAGAGATCACACTCACCTGCTGCGTCAGTTTCAGATCAGTCCCTGATTAGAGGGGAGGAATGGAAACCAGATTTGAGTGTCCCTGGTGTAGACGCCATTTCATTGCGTGCGGTTGTGACTGTATGGCCGTGACCCCCTGACCCTTGACCTTTCCCCCCTGACCCTTGACCTTTCCCCCCTGCTCACAGATCTGCCAGGTGATCGCAGAGGTGAGCACCGCCAACCAGGAGCTGCTGCGCAAGTACAAGCGGGAAATGAACCTGCGCAAGAAGTGCCACAACGAGCTGGTGCGTCTCAGAGGTGAGAGAGCGGAGGGGACGCCGTGGCAACCGTGACATCACAATCCCCGCTACAGTCTACTGTCTACTGTCAGCAGCACTGCTCTGTACACAGTGTATTCACCTCTCTGTCTCTCTCTCTCTTTGTCTGTCCCCCTCTTTCTCTCTCTCTGTCCCTCCCTCCCTCTCTATCTCTATCTCTCTGGGTCTCTCTCTCTCTCCCTCCCTCCCTCCCTCCCTCTCTCTCTCTCTCTCTCAGGTAATATCCGTGTGCTCTGCCGGGTTCGGCCCGTCAGCCAGGAGGAGCTGAACGCCGCCGACGCCAAGAACATGGTGACCTTCGACCCCGACGACGACGCGGTCCTCCACCTGTCCAACAAAGGGAAGGCCATGTCCTTCGAGCTGGACAAGGTGTTCCCCCCTCAGGCCTCGCAAGAAGAGGTGAGCCCCCCGTGAAGGCTGGATTTAGGGGTTCACTTCCCAAGGGAAATGGGGAAATGACCCCCCGTGTCATTCTCCTTTGTACAGGTCTTCCAGGAAGTGCAGTCCCTGATCATTTCCTGCATCGACGGCTTCAACGTGTGCATTTTCGCCTACGGGCAGACCGGCTCAGGGAAGACCTACACCATGGAGGTATTTCAACCCTAAAATCTAATTCTGCTTTTAAATTCATACTAAAATTAGCTTTTAAGAAAATACCTCTCTCCCCATCATCTAGTATTTCATAATTATTTCATAATTCATTTGGCTTGCTTTTTTTTTTTGGCGGGGGGGGGAGGCCAATCAAGAAAGGCTGAGCGTGTGCATAGGAGACATTTCTACAGGCCCCAGTTTCTGAAGTGAACTGATGAATGAGACTTGTGTGGGAGGCTTACATGCAATGTGCAGCATCTCTCTCTCTCTCTATTCTAATGTCCCACTGCAGGGTGGTTCTCAAACCCCCATGTGGTAGTTTAGTCTGGACACAGTTATTATTACCGTTACTGCTTAGTAATGCTCTTCAGCACTGCGTGTGCGTGGTCCTGCCATCGTCTCATGTCTCCCCCCCCTCCTTTTTCCCGCCTTTTCTCTCAGGGCGTGGCCGAGAACCCCGGCATCAACCAGCGCGCGCTGAAGCTGCTGTTCTCCGAGGTGACGGAGAAGGCGCCGGACTGGGACTTCCACATCACCGTCAGCATGGTGGAGATCTACAACGAGACGCTCCGGTGAGGGGGGGCGAGGTGGGGGTGGGGGGGGGACTGGGACTTCCACATCACCGTGAGCATGGTGGAGATCTACAATGAGACGCTCCGGTGAGGGGGGGCAGGGGGGCGGGGGGCCAGGGGGGAGACTGGGACTTCCACATCACCGTGAGCATGGTGGAGATCTACAACGAGACGCTCCGGTGAGGGGGGGGGGCGGGGGGGGTGAGGTGGGGGCACGGGGGGGGGGGGACTGGGACTTCCACATCACCGTCAGCATGGTGGAGATCTACAACGAGACGCTCCGGTGAGGGGGGGGGGGGGGGGGGGTCACATGACCCTGTCTGTCCAGGGATCACACAGGGGGGTCACATGATTCTGTCTGTCCTGGGATCACACAGGGGGGTCACAGAGGCGTGCTTATTTCCTCTGGTCTAATTGGGGCAGAAAATAAGCCGGCTGCAGAAAAGCTGATTTTCAAAAAAAAAAAAAATTTGGTCTTTTCTCCGATGAGCACAAATGCTTACAGTGTGATTACTAATCACCGGGGCAACCCCAAGACATGAGTAATTCAGGAGAACGCAGGCTAATTAATTGCTTGTCAGAAATCATTAGCGAATATCACAGGGAAACAAGCCCTCTCTGACGAATGAATCCAGTGTCATTTTTATCATTTTTAAATCGCTGCATTTTTCCATCTCTGGAAATGGCAGTTGGTGGCTGTGTGGTTGTCATTCTGACTTTGAGCCATTCTGAGCCACATTGGGCAGATTTATTGGGGTGAAAGGCCACGATTTGCTGGAATTATGGAAGCTTTGATTCAGGCTCTGTGAAATGATGCTCTGAACAGAGGGGCATTGTGGGAAGGCTGTTACACAGAGACCCCTGAACAGCTGGGCTCAGCAATGTCACGAGCCGCCGTTGTGTTTACATCTGACAGCCATCTGTCAGTGTCTTCATATTAGTCTGCATTCCAGCTTTTAAACAGGACTGTGTGTGTGTGTGTGTGTGTGTCTGTGTGTGTGTGTACATGTGTCTGTGTGTGTGTGTGTGTGTGTGTGTGTACATGTGTCTGTGTGTGTGTCCGAACACATGTGCTTGCGTGTGTGTGTGTGTGCTTGTGCGTGTCTGTGTACGTGTGTCTATGCGCATGTGTGTGTGTGTGTGTGCGTGTGTCTGTGTGTGTGTCCGAACACATTGTGCTTGCGTGTGTGTGTGTGTGTGTGTGTGTGTGCTTGTGCGTGTCTGTGTACGTGTGTGTATGCGCATGTGTGTGTGTGTGTGTGCGTGTGTCTGTGTGTGTGTCCGAACACATTGTGCTTGCGTGTGTGTGTGTGTGTGTGTGTGTGTGTGTGTGTGTGCTTGTGCGTGTCTGTGTACGTGTGTGTATGTGCGTGTGTGTGTGTGTGCATGAGTGTGTGTGTGTCCGTCTGTGTGTGTGTGTCCGTACACATTGTGCTTGCGTGTGTGTGTGTGTGCTTGTGCGTGTCTGTGTACGTGTGTGTATGCGCGCGCGCTTGTGTGTGTGTGTGCATGAGTGTGTGTGTTTGGGGACAGCCCAGCTGTTAAAAGTGGATTATATTTGATGTCCATCTGGCCGGCTGGCTTGTGTATGAGAGCAGTCGGCTCAGTGCAGCATAAGCACCGTCTCCATTAGCTGCTCACTGTTTAGCCGCCGAGCATCAGATCCAGACCAGGAGACTCATACATAGACAGCAGCCAGAAGTCCCTAATCCCTCTGAGTGGCCCGACTTCTTTAGGCCACATTTGGTCACATCAGATGCACTGAGAACTCTCCACCAGCTCAGCCAGTCATCTCTGTGTACACAGTTTAAAATCCTCCCTGTGTACACAGTTTAAAAACATCTCTGACTCTGTGTACAGTTTAAAATCCTCCCTGTGTACACAGTTGGAAACATCTCTGACTCTGTGTACGCAGTTTAAAATCATCTCTGTGTACACAGCTTAAAATCCTTTCTGTGTACACAGTTAAAAACCTGTTTGTGTACACTGTTTAAAAACATCTGTGTGCATGTGCATGTAATTCTGAATGCTGGTGACACCCTGACAGCACCGGTTCCTCCCTTTAGCTTCAGGGTGGGAAACCCCGTTTCTGAGGCCTTCAGCCAATCCTGGATGTTGTCCAATCTTCCACTATTTCTGTAATTGGTCCAATTGTTTATGTGATGTGACGTTTTATCTATATTTATCGATTTGTCCATGAATCGCAGCTGTAGATGGTTCTTGTACCCATATATATTAAACGTTTTACTGTGATACAGTGTACGGGTGAACCAGCATTGGTAGAACTTGCCGTGGAATCCAGAGCTTAGAGAGATTGTGCCATTTCTGCACGGGAACCAATGTTGTGGTGCGATGTTTCCCTCAGGAACCTTCTGGGTGACAACCCCAGTGAGAAGCTGGACATTAAGATGTGCCCAGACGGAAGCGGCCAGCTCTACGTGCCGGGACTGACGGAGTTCGCGGTGCAGAGCGTGGAGGACATAAACAAGGTGAGTGCAGGCCCACGGATGGAAGGACAGACAGACGGAGAGACGCATTTGGTCATCATGCGCTCTGTGTTACACTGATGAGTGGAAGGTGCCTGCTCTGCATTACATGGCTAAACAAATCTTTTTTTAGAGCAGTAACAGAATACTGTGTGTGCGTGTGTGCGTGTGCGTGTGCATGTGTATGTTGTGTGCGTGTGCGTGTGCGTGTGCGTGTGCGTGTGTGTGTGTGTGTGTTGAACTGTGCCCTGGTGTTCTTTGGATCCATTGTAACTTAGGCTCCACACATAAATTTAAGTAATTTGGCAGTCTTGCTTGGTGAACTAACTGCATGTTATCCAATCAGAAACCACCAGGCTGTAAATTAGTGCTAAATTTTCAGTTACTGTAATTTAGTGTTCATCGCCCGTAACATGTTGATCACATTGGATCTACAGGATTTGTGCTGTGACTGTACTTCCTCTGTGAACCCGTACCCTGTCGGCTGACCTCTGACCTTCCCGCAGGTGTTCGACCTGGGTCACATGAACCGCGCGACCGCGTGCACCAACCTGAACGAGCACAGCTCGCGCTCGCACGCGCTCCTCATCGTCACCGTCTCCGGCTTCAACTCCTCCACCGGCCACCGCACCTCAGGTCCGAGCGCTGGACTCCTGCGTGCAGAAATATACACACATTCATGAACAGATTTCGTAGGACACGTACATACATCCATGCATACAGTACGTACATACATACATACTTATGTACAGTACATACATACATTACATACTTATGTACAGTACATACATACATTACATGCATACATACTTACATATGTTCAGTACATACGTACATTACATACATACACACGTACAGTATGTACGTACGTACATATGGACAGTACATACATACATACCTACCTACATACATGAACAGATTTCATTTTTATACAATAGTCCATATTTACTGAAGTGATTCAAGCTAAATGCTTTTCAAGTACCGTGCAACAGCAGAGCCCCAGCTGGGAATCAAACCTTTTCAGTTACAAGCCCAGTTCCCTAAATGTTATACTACACCATGGTTGTAATACACTGGCAGACAAAATGAAAGATCCACACCGCAGCTTAACATGCTAAGTCTTATGCAAGGACTTTCTGAATCCGGCTGTAACTGCTGACCGTGTGTGTATTACAGTCACATGACGTGCAAAAATTGGACATGGGAGTGTGTGCCTGTCTATCAAACGCAGCCGCATCTGAAGGCCGTTGCCGTCCCTCATGTGGAAGACATTAGCATGGCGTGCCCTTGGAGGCTAATGTCTTTAGCGGCCTCTAACTGCGCAGAGTGGCTGGTGATTACAGTCCATGTGAACCCGAGTGGAGAGACTGTGTGCGTTGTCTTATGTAACTATGCAACGGGCTTGTCGGTCCTGGAGGGCCGCTGTGTACAGTAGGCTGTGTACTTCAACATGAAGTGCTTAATTTAAGTCGCTGATTGGATAGAGAGAGTCTACGCAGCTTGGCTGCGGTGTCTAATTTGGCTCATGATAGAGAGGGCACCAGGAAAATCCTCAGATACTGTGGCCCCCCGGGGCTGGAGTTAAACCCGCAGACACAGCGCCCCCTCCAGGACTTGAGTTAAACATACAGACACAGCGCCCCCTCCAGGACTGGAGTAGTACATCCGGACTGTATTCCAGTGGTGGTTTTCAGCCATGTGAAATTCTGCTAAATTCCTAAATTGTGAAATTCTGTACAGAACATCCGTGCTGCAGTTGTAACTTAAAGATTTGTCCTCGCTGTCTTAACCCCGCCCCCACTCCCTTAACCCCGCCCCCACAGGTAAGCTGAACCTGGTGGACCTGGCCGGCTCGGAGCGCATCGCCAAGTCTGGGGCGGAGGGCAGCCGCCTGCGGGAGGCGCAGTGCATCAACAAGTCGCTGTCGGCGCTGGGCGACGTCATCCACGCCCTGCGCTCCAAGCAATCCCACGTGCCCTTCCGAAACTCCCGCCTCACCTACCTGCTGCAGGACTCCCTCAGCGGGGACAGCAAGACGCTGATGATGGTGCAGGTGAGCTGGGGGTGCAGGGGTGCAGGTGGGCTGGGGGGTGGGGGAGCAGGCTGGGGGGTGGGGGTGCAGGTGGGCTGGGGGTGGGGGAGCAGGGCTGGAGGGGCTGGGGTCTGTGATTGGGAGGTTGGGTGAAGCAGTGTTAAGGTGAAGGGGTTCTGCCAGGTGTAGCAGTGTTAAGGTGAGGGGGTCTTGTCAGGTGTAGCAGTGTTAAGGTGAGGGGGTCCTGCCAGGTGTAGCAGTGTTCAGGTGAGGGGTCTGCCTTAGTGAGTTGTAATGGTCTCTGTTTGGAATGCGGTACCTCAGTGGGGGAGAGCCAGCTCTGCTCTGATTGGTGATCCGAGGCCCGAGCGGTTCTGGAACAATGGGCCCGATTGTGTGCTGGTGCAGTCATGTGACCCCCCCCCCCCCCCCCCTCCCTCAGGTCTCCCCGATGGACAGCAACGTGAGCGAATCGGTGTGCTCCCTCAAGTTCGCCCAGCGCGTGCGCAGCGTGGAGCTGGGCTCCGCCTCCCGAAAACAGGCCGAGAACTCCTCCACCTCCTCCTCGCCCACGCACGACAGCGTGGAGGTAAGAGCAAGACCTCCCCCCCCCTCCCCCCCGCTACCACCCCCCCCCCCCCCCCCCCGCCGAGCCCCACTCCACGTCCGCCTGCCTCTCTTCCACGCGTGGTTGCCAGGCACCCAGAGGCGCGCAGCGGGGCGCCCGTTAGGCCTCATTCACGCTCTGTCCGTGTCGCCCGAGGAAGATCGAGGGCGTCACTCAACATTTATAACCTGAGAAGGCCTGCAGGGGGGGAGGGTCCTGCTGTCTCTATGGCAACGTGCCGCCAAACCCCCTCCCGACCGTTTGTTTGCGTTTTGTAAACTGTCCAATCACACGGTGCGAGAAAGTATGACTCCACGCATTCCAGAGGTGCGCGATATTGAGAAGGTGCAGCGCAACACTTTTTTTTCCCCCCAGTCGAAAAAACGTCATTTTTATCGAGCGGCACTTGTCGCAAGTGTCACACGACCAAGTATAAAATAGACTTTAGCCCTCAGCTGCCCCACATTGCTAATCCTGAGCTCTGTGCCATGGGCTCATTATTGAGCACGTAGTCAGGAACAGCTTTGCGCGCACATACACACACACAGACACACACACCTTTGAGAAGCAGAAAGGGAGAGCTGGACACATGCTACATTCACACCCTTTTATTTCTGCAAACCGGTGCTTACTGGACCCGGGTTTCGGTCCTGCTGGACTGCCGCGGGTCCGGGTTTTGGTTCTACCCGTCCTTCGTCAATCTCAGTCTCGACCGAGACGTTTCTGGTCTGCTGCTTTGGATTTGACGCGTCTTGACAGAGCTCGATTGATTCGGTCTGATCAGCTGAAGGTTTAATCGGCTAAAGTCCCTGCCCTCAATTAGACTGAGCAAGCACACAAGAAAACTTTACTTTTGACTTATGTGTCTTGTTTTTAGTAGTGCACAGCAGCGTCTCATATTCATTCACAGTGGACTTGCAGTACAGCAGATAAGTGTCTCGAGAGGAGATATTGGAGATCAGTATTCAGGTAGAATCTGAGTAGATTAATTGGGCCTGTTTGTAAGTCCAGATACACTGCAGCTCGGTAAGACTCGGACAGAGAGGTCCTGCTGAGAAGCGATCGGCTCAGCGCTTAAACTGCTCGCGTTGAGTTGCTGTTCTTCTTTTTGTGTTTTTAAAATGCAGAGGGCATTTTTTGCATAAATAAACCCATGAACAGTTTTAATGATGCTGGATAAGCTCTCACCCCCCATCGTGCAGTTCTGCACGTGAGAAAATGACCTCTAACCATCTGGGGGAATCTGGCCTCCCTGCCTCTCCCTCTCCATCTCTCTGAAATTCAAACATTATATAGACATAAATATGTATATATTCATATGCTGCTGTGGTTATGGAGTGTTCATCCTCTCCTAATAGGATCTCTCTCTCTCCTTCCTTCCTCCTCTACCTCTCATACTCATGTTTTCTCTCTCCCTCTCTCTCTCTCTCTCTCTTTCTCCTTCCTCCTCTACCTCTCATACTCATGTTTTCTCTCACTCTCTCCTCCGTCCTCTACCTCTCACACTCATGTTCTCTCTCTCTCTCTCCTCCATCCTCTACCTCTCACACTCATGTTTTCTCTCTCTCTCAGCTTGACTCTCCTCCTGTGACGCCGCTCCCCATCTCCCGCACCAGCAGTGTGGGCTCCACCCTGGCATCCGGGAGCAAGACCCCAGGGTCCCGCAGGAGGTCGCAGTCCCACATTACTGCAGGTGGGTACAGGACAGCGCACACGCGCACACACACGCGCACACACACACACGCGTACGTACACTCACACACACACGCGCACACACACACACGTACGTACACTCACACACACGCACACACACACACACACTCACACGCGCACACACACGCACGTACGTACACACACACACACACACACACACACACACACACACACACACGTACGTACACTCACACACACACGTACGTACACTCACACACACACGTATGTACACACACACACACACACACACACATACCGCTCAGTCGTACCCAGACTGTAGCAGTAGTTTCTCTGTAGTGCACTTCTCTCTCATTTCAGGGGTGTGAAACTGGAGATTGAACAGCCTATAGTTTTTTAGGATTAGCACCTCTCTCTCTCTCACTCCCTCTCTCACTCTCTCTCTCTCTCTCCTGCTCTCTCTCTCTCCCTCTGTTACTCTCTATCTCTTTCTCTCTCTTTCTCCTGCTCTCTCCCCTCTCTCACTCTCTCTCTCCTGCTCTCCCGCTCTCTCCCTCTCTCACTCTCTCTCTCTCCTGCTCTCTCTCACTCCCTCTGTTACTCTCTATCTCTTTCTCTCTCTCTCTCTCCCGCTCTCTCACTCTCTCGCTCGGTCTCGCTCTCTGAACAGTACTGTTAGCTCCACCCCCTGGCCCGCTCTGACGGACGCTCTGACTCTGGTTGATTTGCAGAGTGACATGTAGACGCGTAGGCACCTGACAGGTGGGGGACGGAGGGCAGGTAGGTGGGTTTTAAACTGGACCAGCTCAGCTTGGCATGGAAAACCCCCCCCAGGCGCTCAGCATGGCATGGTGCTCACCAGTGTCATACTCCGCCGATGCCCATCTGGCTCTAACACACCCCCCTCCCCCACCCCCACCCCCCCGCCCCCCCTGATCAGCTTTGGTGTGTGTGTGAGTTCGCTCACCAGTCATCTCTGCTCCTGCTCTCTGTCCCCGCTGCCTCACGCTGACTTCCCCCCCCCCCCAAACACACGTCTGAAACGCAGTTTCTGTTTTATTCTTCTCCTCCTCTTTTAGGAAGGATGAAGCTCACCGCCTGATGGGAAACTTCTGGACTGACCAGGACTCGACCCGGTTCATTAACAGTTCATCACATGCAGGGGTGGGGGGAGGAAAAAAAGCTTTTTTCTGATTTTCAATACTTGGGACGGGTGTCCACAAGCACCCTGGTTCTGGTTCCCACGTTTGCGTTCGGCCGAGAGAAGCTCGTCTCGCCGCCCGGCAGGCCAGTGGACACGTTCTCTCGTGACGTCGGTGGACGGAACCCAGCCGGATGTAAACGATCGTTCCCTGCGGAACTGGCTCAACGGAAAACCGTGCTCCGTCGCTTTAAGAAAAAAGCTCAGATGGCTTCCTGCTGCCACGCCCCCTCTACTGTGACATCATCTCCCAGCAAGGGGGAGGAGCTAAAACTACACCTTTGAGAGTTCCTGACCCCTTGTGAAAGCGTTGGATTCGCGGTAAAGACACAGCCTATTCAAGCTAGTCTGCGGTTGGGGTAATGAGGACTGGACCCCCACCCCCCCCACAGACAGACATGGTGGACCACTGGCAATATTCTCCAGGACAAAAACGGAGTCTTCCAACTACAGTATTTGGTTTATTATAAATTTTTATTTTTTATTTTGTTTTTATTTGTTTTGCAAAATGCACTTTAGATGAAGCTGTTACCTTAAATGTGTTGTAATATTGTGTATAGCTTTTTCAGCTACAAATGTCCGTTAGCAGTATATTAAATGCAACCATTTTGGTCTGTTGGAACTTGATGATTTCACACAAAATCAGCACCGAATAAAGCACAGCAATGCGATTTTCCAGGACCTAGTTTTTATTTTACTGTAATGGTTTTATATACTAAATTAATTTCGGCAATAATGACGATGTGCATCTTCTGTGCAGTGGAAACCTCTACAGCCGTAGCTGCTCTGCGCACGCATTTCTGTTCCCGTCATCTTCCTGCGAATTAGAGGTCGAGTCAGCTGGGGAACTGGCGGATTTTTGTTTCAATCTGCAGCCGATCGGTAACCGCAGGTGAAACGGTGACCTGGAGGGGGCGCTGCTGAGGACTGAACCTGCATCCTTCAAATCAATGGGCCTCTTCGGGCACGAATAATAATGTTTAGGATTACGGCTAGCGGCTAGCAGGGTCTCTGCCACGTTGTCACGACAGTGCCACCCAGAGGATCCCTGCTGCAATGGCGCCTTGGCAGGGGTGGGGGTTGAGGGGTTGGGGTTGGGGGGGGGGGGCGACACGTGTTAATTGTGGACATTTGCTCATGCTTGCTTGAGTTTTCTGAACGCTGCCGGCGTAGATTTCTACGCCGTTGTGTTTTTTTGTATGTTCTTTTTAATAAAGCTGAAAACGACGGTCCGTCTCTGCCTCGAGTCTTCAGGAACCATTTTCGTTAACGGACGCCGTACGGTAAGCGGCCGGATCTTCTGTCAGGGCGATAACGCGGAGCCAGGAGTGGATCTTGGCCTCCCGTACTCACGAAAAACGAAGACGAGAGTTCAGCGGCTCACATTCCGGTAGTACAGTGCGATGGTTCAGTTCCTGAAAAGTGATCTTTGTAAACCGTGCACCCACAGCTGCAAGAGAAAAAAAATAAAGTCTCGTTTCATGGAATTTTTCCCAAAAAGTGCAGCTGGTCTTGAATTCGGTTTTGTCTGAACGGTCTATTCATAAAATTTGAAAGTAATCTCTGCAATGTCTTTGTACATACGCTCACAATTCAGCTTAATCACGCGAGGGCCAATGAAAAGATTTATCCCTCCCCCCCAACAAAAAATAAAAATAAATTCACGGCAAATAATACTTGCTGTGCCAATACAAAGCAGCATTTTCAGGTTTTATGACAGACGACCCAAGGCTGAACTCTGGTGGGCATATGTGGGTACTACACATGACCATCAAAACGCAATTCGATAAAATAAATATGCCCAGAAACAGCACATCAGGAATTTGACCAACTTCAGGTTCTGGGCACATTTTGACTTGTCAGTAGAAGAAAGGAAAGGCAAGAAAGATACACATTTTTTCTTTAAGTTTTTTTTATTTGTAAAACATATGATTGTGATAAAGTTCTCACACGTGCGTCTTGGGCAAGCACCTCAAACACAATATATAAAAAAAAGTAAGGGAAAGACTTCAAACACCTGCTGTGTTTTAATGCTTCAAACACGAGGACCTGTCCCTGTCGCTATGGTGATCAGGTGTGTGCACCAGGTGTCAAGAACCTGAACGTTCGAGTTGGAAACAATTTATTCTTTTTTGGAATGATCTAGAAGACAATGTGGTCTTCACCCACAAGATACTTATGGAAAAACAGTAGTGCTATAAAAAGTGTCTAAAGTCTCAGTGTACTGCTTGTGTCCTTCAGACTCCACGATGCACAGGCTCAGCGAAGCTGGGACCTACTCGATGGCTCATCTCATTGGCTGAAGCCATTTCATCAGCCAATCAGCAAGCTGAATAACAGACCAGTGAGTCTGCGGGGCCGGGTGGCGCAGTCAGCATCCTGAGGTGAGGAAGACGAGGCTGTGCAGACATCGGAGATTAAGGGACAGACTCTGGCTGCGCAGACAGGCAGGCCACGCAGATGGCAGTCGCTGAAGCAGCTGCGCAGACTGGCGGCGTTGGAGCCCAGGAGAGGCCGTCTGCGCAGTCAGGAGTCCAGCGGAGCCATCAGCAGCTGCAGCTCCCTGAAGGCGCTGCCATGGCGACCCACCTGCCCCGCCTTGTTCTTCACCATGTTGCTCAGGTTCTTCAGCTGCTTGTAGCAGGTCTTGCACTTCTGATGCCTGAGGGCACAGACAGTCGCTAGGTTACGAGCACTCATTCAAGCACAACCTCCCCACGTCAATGACCAAGCACAAAACAAGCAACTGAAATGTTCACTGGTCCTCTAAAGGCATAACATTATATTATATACAACAATAGATATATGAATATTGTTCTAATAGTATGATAGTGTTCTTGGAATACTTTTTTTCTATTAAAATCATATCAAATTTTAAGGAACAAATTACTAGGAAAAAACAACGAGATGCACTGAGAGAAAATTCATAAACAGGAAGTAAAATGAATTGAGCTTCCTCACACCTTTCCTCCCGCGTAATGTCCACCCCGACAGAGGGGGGCGCCGTGAGCGTGTCTGAGATGAGGGGCCAGAAGCGTTTGAGGATGAGCTTCAGGGAGGTGCACCCCGTCTGCACATAGCTGCCGGACACAGAGGAAGAGAACGAGAGGAGGTGAGAGAGTCTGGAGGCGGGGTTAAGCTCTGTCACATGCAGAGGCGGGGCTACGCTCTGTCGCACGCTGCACACGCGCGCCCCTGACCCCTCTCACCTCTCGTACTTGCTCTGCAGAAGCACCTCGATCTGCGGCAAGATGGCGGTGCAGAGGTCCAGTTTCCATAGCGACCTGGGGAGGAAAAACCCGACAGCAGGAGCCGCTTTACAACGGTAACCCGGAGACTCTTATGACATCACAATGAGATTACATCACACAGTGCCCTTTGGGGGCACTGCAATCAAACCCGGAGGGCAGGACGGACGCTCACGGCTTGAGGTTGACGATGTTCAGGATGTCCACCACGATGGACAGGTCGTTGATGGACACCGCGGAGTCCAGAGAAGTCTGCAGTGAGACAGGAGAAGCTGAAAGCAGCTGAAAGCCTACAGCCCCATCCGAGCCGTTTATCGCTGTAAAACTTTAAAAACAGGGGCTCAGTGACGGGCCCCGCCCTTGCCTTCACGTCCCCGCTGCTCCACACCGCTCTGACCGTGTCCAGGTTCTTGTGTCGGCTGGACAGCATCACGCACATGGTGTCGTGCCCCTTCCTGATCTGGGACAGGGCGTCCTCGTCGCTCAGAGACATCGGCTTGCTGTTCCTGGAGGGCTGGGGGGGGAGGCGGAGCGTTTAATCTGACCGCTTCAACACTATTTTACACACATCATACGGTGGTATCTAGTATACGTCAGATGGGCACAGACAGACAGTTTTAGGTACAGACAGACAGATGGCGGCACAGACAGACAGACGGGGGGCACAGACAGACAGACGGTGGGCACAGACAGACAGACGGGGGGCACAGACAGACCGGAACGGGGGTAGACAGACAGACCGGGACACAGATAGACAGACGGGGGGCACAGACAGACAGACGGGGGGCACAGACAGACAGACGGTGGGCACAGACAGACAGACGGGGGACACAGACAGACACGGGGGCAGACAGACAGACGGGGGCACAGACAGACAGGCCGGGACACAGACAGACACGGGGGCAGACAGACAGACGGGGGGCACAGACAGACAGACGGTGGGCACAGACAGACAGACGGGGGGCACAGACAGACAGACGGGGGGCACAGACAGACAGACGGGGGCGCAGACAGACAGACAGACCGGGACACAGACAGACAGACGGGGGGCACAGACAGACAGACAGACGGGGGCACAGACAGACAGACGGGGGCGCAGACAGACAGACAGACCGGGACACAGACAGACAGACGGGGGGCACAGACAGACAGACAGACCGGGACACAGACAGACGGGGGGCACAGACAGACAGGCACAGACAGACAGTGGTGCAGACAGACAGGCCGGGACACAGACAGACACGGGGGCAGGCGTGCGGCTCCAGACGCACCGGGAGGAAGTCTCCCACGTTGAGGCCGATGGGCTCGTTGCGGGTGGAGAAGATGACGGCGGGTTCGGGTCTGGCCTGGACGGGGGCGACGCCAGGCTGCGGGCGGGCAGCAGGGGGCGCCACCGGCGGGGGGCGAGTCACCGGGGCGATCACCGGGAGAGGGCGGGCGGCCGCGGGCACCACCGTGGGCTCCACCCGGATCACGGGCGTGGACGAGGCGATGGGGGGGTTCTTCAGCTGCCACGGGGGCAAAAACACACAGACAGACGGTAAAGACAGAGCCTTAACCGTCCCCCCCACCCAGCACCTCCAGCACCAGCATCGCCGGCACCTACCGCCTGTCTGTCCGGCACGGGGGTCACCATCTCCAGAGCTGGGTTGGGCTTCACCACAAAACTCTCTGGGAGGGGAAAAAAAACAACAAGGGGAAAGTCCATTAGGCCCCACTGCACATCTGTATGTCTTCAAACAAAGTAACCATGACGACCACCACAGAAGCCCATTTACTGCCCAAATAAATCTCAGCGATTGGCCATCGTTACCATTCATTTGCAGGTACCTTTCTGTGGTGTGACCCTTTCCATCGGTCTGAACTTGGGCAATTAAATAAATACGGTAATAAACATATGCTGACTGTTCTATCATTACTGCTGTTTAAGTGACTTGAAGACGTTGCCTGGCCACAAAACAGATCAAACCAAGTCTTGGGGGGGAGGAGGGGGGGCACTCACCATCCTCAAGTGGAGCAGGGAAAGGTTCACTTTTCTTTGGGGGGGTGCGAGCTGCGGGGAGAGAATGGAGCACAGTTGACACAAACAGCAGGCTTAAAAAAATAATAATTCTGGTTTTGTTTCTATGGGAAAATTGACCAAATTAAGAGTTTTGGTTCCACTTTTAGCTAGGTAACAGCATTAGCATTGACATTACCTGTAAAAAAAACAAAACAGGTTGCACACGGTTTATCTTACATGCTGTATAACCTGTATGCCTTCACTACAGGCATACTGCATGTTTCAGAAAAACTCATTTGTAATTTACAAAACAACACACAAAATAAATCCAAATAAAAAAAGCGTGTGAAGACTGGAGTGGCCTACAGATGGCGCTCTTCGGCTGGAAGATCTCCTTGTAGTCCTCGGCGTTGCGGATTTCCGCGGTGGACTCCTTCTCGTCGCGCTCGTCCTCGCTGCTGGGGCTCCGCCTCTCCCCTTCCGGGCTGCGCCGGTCCGACTCCGAATTCTGCTTCACCCTGTAGGAGGGGCCAGCGTTACCGCGACAACCGTGACGGCGGCGTCCGAGGAGGAGGGCCCCGGAGTGACAGGTTCATTTACGTTACATTTATTTGGCAGACGCTGTTATCCAAAGCGACGTACAAAAAGTGCATTTCACGGTCATAGACAACTGCTTAACACAGGTTCAGTAAGATACCATACTTATTTTGTACAGCTATTTCTAGCCAAGAACACAGTTTAGTTCACACAGTGAACGCTATTCAGACCTAACCTATTTCCCCCTCCCAAAAGCAATTACTATTCAGCATTGCCATCATCCACGCTGATGTCACTGATATAACATGCTAACAGCATTTACTAATTATACGCTAACGCTTCAATGTATTGTTGTACACTTGTTCATTGTTGCTGGCAAAATTTCAAGCTCTGAATTTTAATTTGAGAGACAGAGAGGAAAAGAGAGGGTGAGAGAGAGATAGAGAGAAAAAGAGGGGGGAGAGAGAGAGACAGAAAAGCGAGAAAGAGGGGGAGAGAGGGAGAGAGAGAGATGGGGGAGAGAGAGAGGAAAAGAGAGGGTGAGAGAGATAGAGAGAAAAAAGGGGGAGAGAGACAGAAAAGCGAGAAAGAGAGGGAGAGAAAAAGAGAAGGAGAGAGAGGGAGAGAGAGAAAAAGAGGGGGGAGAGAGAGATGGGAGAGAGAGAAAGAGAGAGGGGAGAGAGAGAGAGAAAGAAGGGGAGAGAGGGAGAGAGAAAAAGGGGGGGAGACAGAGAGAGAGAGAAAGAAGGGGAGAGAGAGAGAGATAAAGAGAAAAAGGGGGGGGGGAGACAGAGAGATGGGGGGCGGGGCGGAACCTCTGATTGGCGCAGGTGGTGAGCGGGCGCTCGTAATTGCGGCGGATGGTGGATCCTTTGGCCGCGGGCTCGGGGAGCGGCTTGTCATCCTGGATCAGGCCGTGGATCACAGAACCAGACTTCTTCACCCGGTTCAGGTCCACCACGTAGGACGAGACGTTGGTCAGGTTATACGACACTCCGATCTGAGAGGGAGAGAGAGGGACGTAGGAACATCACCGCTAAAATGACCTCCTCACGCAGCGCACGTGCGCGCACACACTTTGCTTGCGTACTGTGTGTGTGTGTTTGTGTGTGTGTGTGTGTGTGTGTACCGCGCGTCTGTACTGCATGTGAGTACTGCGTGTGTGTACTGCGTGTGCGTGCGTACTGCGTGTGTGTGTCGCTACTGCGTGTCTGTACTGCGTGTGCATACTGTGCGTGTGTGTTTGTGTGTGTGTGTGTGTGTGTACTGCGCGTCTGTACTGCATGTGAGTACTGTGTCTGTACTGCGTGTGCGTGCGTACTGCGTGTGTGTGTCTGTAGTGCGTGTCTGTACTGCGTGTGCACGCTGCAGGACTCTCACCAGCTGGTTGTTACAGGTGGCCAGGTCGGCCACCCTGCCCCAGCCCACGGCCACCACATCGAAGCAGCGGTCGGGCTCCCAGCCGTGCACCCGCAGCGTGTCCTGGGACCCACTGTACAGGCAGCACCCGTCCGGACTGAAGCATATGCACCTGCAACAGGGGAACAGCTGCATTAAACACCGCTCAATCCCATAATGCACCTGCAGCAGGAAACAGGAAACAGCTGTATTAAACACCACTCAATCCCACAGTGCACCTGCAGCAGGAAACAGGAAACCGCTGTATTAAACACCACTCAATCCCACAATGTACCTACAGAAGGAAAAACACCTTTATTAAACACCACTCAATCCCACAATGCACCTGCAGAAGGAAACACCTTTATTTAACACCACTCAATCCCACAGTGCACCTGCAACAGGAAACATCTGTATTAAACACCACTCAATCCCACAATGCACCTGCGGCAGGGGAAACACCTGTATTGAACACCATTCGATCCCACAGTGCACCAGAGAGACAGGAAGAGAGAACACACACCTGACAGGCCCCGTCTGTCCCTCTGACGAGCCGATCATTTTGAACTTCTCCAGGTCCCACAGCTTGATGGTCCTGTAGGGGAGAGGGAACCAGGCATTATCCCGCGCGTGCAGTCCCAACAGAGCCTCCTGTGCCGTATCGCTCGATTATAACCCTCTCTCTCCCCGGTGACCCACCTGTCGGAGCTGCCAGAGGCCAGCAGGTACTCGTTGGGGTGAAACTGGACGATGTTGACGGCGCCGGTGTGAGCGGCGAACTCTGTGATCATCTTCCCGGCCGTCAGGTCCCACAGCTGAAGGGAGAGACGTCAGTCTCAGAGGGACTCAGCCCCGCGCCACGCACTGCTAGAGTCACTGCGAGAGCAGGCCATTCAGCCCAGCAGTGCTCGCCACAGCTGCTCTGCAGTTCCATAGCGAACTGTACAGCGAACGACATCTACTACATTACATTAAATTTTATATGGCAGACGCTTTTATCCAAAGCGAGTCCATAAACTACAACTCCCAAAATGCATTTCAGTCTATTTCACTCAGCTCACTGCATGGAGCAAATTTGCTCAACATGAAGGGGCAAGTGGGGTCTTTCTGTGACATGCGCTGCCCCCAACACAGTCAAGTGCAATTTTGTTCAGCACTGCAACCTGTAAGGCAAGGACCAACATGAAGACACATCCGATTTGCACATTAAATTTAGCTTTCAAGCAATTAAATTAAATGAGCACGACTCTTATTGTAAATATTATGCAGAAGCAGTCAGGAAATAAAATACATTTTTTTCTAACCAAGGCACAGCACTAAAACCCTAAAGTAGACTAAGTGGACAGCCTCCATGACTGGACTCCCTGCTTCATTTCCGTCTCTTTTTTGTCGTATTTCTGTACCTTTATAGTGCTGTCATCACTGGCCGAGGCCAGCCACTTCCCGTCCGGGCTGAAGGCCAGGCACCGGACCGCCTGCGTGTGACCCTGAGAGAGACAGGATGACATCGGCACTCTGGAGCCAGTCACGCACACGCCAACCAGACATGGGTCAAATACTCATTTGTTTCGGATTCAAATGCTTTTTCTTGCCTGGAGCAACCTGGCCTGCCAATGTGACCAGAAGCTGGGGGTTTGCATTTCTTGAGAGTATTTCATTGGCTCCAATGCACCAGACAAGATCAGTAAAGCGTAGAAAAGTATTTGAATCCCAAACAAATAGGTATTCGACCAGGTCTGACCCCGACGCAGCCAAAGATGCCCGCTCAGCAAGTTTCCACGCTTCCCACACACACAAAAACATACAGACCCAGTGCAAAACTTCATTGAAGAAATGGGGGGGGGGGGCAGTTACAGTTCGTTAATTAAGCTGCACTTTCAATACATGACAAACGTGCGCAAACCGGTAACGCCAAAAAAAAAAGCACAAACTATAGGGAAGGCGGAATGCCCACCTTCTATCGGTAGCGCTCCACCTACGAAGGAGCGGGCTTGTGAACTGAGCATGCAAACGAGAGGGGGGCGGAGTCCAGCCAGCGTGAGCCCGCCCCCCTCCTCTGACCGAGACAGAGGCGGGGCGAGGTCACCGCGCTGAATCCCAGGCTAATCCGCCATCGCAGCGGCAGCGCGGCGCGCGCGCAACCATTAGCCCGCCAGCGTCCGTCCAGACGCCCACGGCTAACGAGATAAACGGCCGCGGACACACACACACACACACGTTAATTCTTTATTTAGGTCCACATTTATAAAATACTTCATAAGGGCCCAAATATATTTCAGTTGCTGTCTGACGTCCTTCACTTGAGTAGCAGAAAGCATACCAGTAGGGATAAAGCAAACGAAATGCAGGTTAGTCATTTGCATCTCAATTCGCACCGACAGGAAACATTATGGGCACAAGAAACATTTCTCCCCCCCATATGCCGCGACTGCCTATAATGGAGGAAGCTGAGCAATATTTTGCTAGTCGCTTTGCTCTCCATTTCGCCGGCCCCATTATCCTAAGACCTCTGAGCACAAGCCTGTGGACATGGCCAAGGCTTCCACACACACACACACACACCGGCGACTTCTGGGCGCGCTCTCTAGAGGTCGCTGCCAAAGCAATCGCACGCCGCCGGTCACCCCGGGTTCGCCGCGGGCACAAGCGGAAAAGGAAAGGGCAGCTGCCGGTGACGAGCACTCGACACGGCGGATTTAAAATCAAGACCATTCAGTGCTCGGGGCTCCAGGGACAGAGATTCCTACCTTATACCTGAACACACATCCTTTTCTCCTCACGTCCCAAAGCTGAAAGAGACATCGTTTCATAATTAATTCATCAAATAGTGAATTTAATTCATTAGTGAATTTGAAAAAAAAAAAAATATATCTACTTGTGCAGCCCTGTTGCCCCATATGTGGAGCTTCAGGTCAAGTGCATGTGTAGCATTAATGAAATGCGCCACAGTACTGGTATTTCGTATTTTTTGTTTCAAATCCCTGACACATCACAAGGCGCGATTTATTCGTTCACAACAAGTTAAAGACACCAGATCTTCATCTCAAGATGAAGATGAGCGCCCTCTTCATTTTGCAGCTGCCCTAAATGGGGGGGGGGGGGGGGGGCGCTGAGCCGAGCTGAGAGGGAGGTGACCCCAGCTCCCTCTCACCTTGATGTTTGTGTCCATGGAGCCCGAGGCCAGGTACTCCCCGAAAGGGTGGAAATCCAGACTGCAGATGTTCGCCTTGTGTCCCATCAGCGTCCTGAGAACTGGAGCGGAGAGAGACACTCACAACGCTTTCCCTACACACACACACACTCACACTCACACACACTCACACTCACACTCACACACACTCACTTTTAGCCGCCTCCAGGTCACACACACACACTCACACACTCACGCACACATGCAGAGACACACACACACGCGCACACTCACACGCACAAACACACTCACTTTTAGCCGCCTCCAGATCACACACACACACGCACGCACACACACACACACACTCACTTTTAGCCGCCTCCAGGTCCCAGACGCGCAGCGAGCCGGACTGCGACCCGGCGACCACCTGCTCCTCGGAGCTGCTGAACTGGATGCACTCCACCGGCGTGTTGTGGCCCGTCAGGCTCTTTCACAGAGAGGGAGAGGGGCGGCAGTTAGGCCGCGGCAGGGCAAGCTCGACCCCAGGTCCCCCCACCCCACCCCACCCCAACCCCGTACAATCCAAGCTCAGGGCTCGCACACATTCTCCACAACCAATCAAGAGCGACATGAGTGCGCAAAATGCATAAAGGAGAGCCATAAACCGACTTGACAAAAAAAGGACAGGACGTGCAAAGAAGCCTTGCAGGAGGAGGCCCGAAAGACAGGCAATTAAGAGACGTTACAAGACAGGGGGCGCTCTACAGGAAAGGTGGAGAAAGGAGAGGAGCCGCAAGAACAGAGTAATTACACAAATTATACCATGATGCAGTTGGGTTTGCTGACAGCCCAGATGTTGACTCGGCAGTCCTCTCCGCCGGTGGCCAGCAGCCGACCAGAGGTCTTCCCCAGAGCCAGCGAGGACACGTTGCTGGAGTGGGCCACAATCTCCTCTGCGGTCAAACGGGAGCAAAATCAACAAAAACACCAAGCGAGTACGTCACCCCGAGTGAGGACACACGCAAGCCACAGGTCCCGGTCATCTCCGCAGCCACGGCAAGCGCCGTCAGCATTTCCACAGGGCACTCCTCAGCCGAGGCGATGGTTAATTTATCAGAAATGCAAGAGCAGCTAATGGCGTTATAACCCGTTAAGGGGGGCGACATAGCTCAGGAGGTAAGAGCGGCTGTCTGGCAGTCGGAGGGTTGCCGGTTCGATCCCCCCCGCCCTGGGCGTGTCGAAGCGTCCCTGAGCAAGACACCTGATCCCTAATTGCTCCCAACGAGCTGATTGGTACCTTGCATGGCAGCCTTTCACCATTGGTGTATGAGTGTGCGTGAATGGGTGAATGAGAGGCATGAATTGTAAAGCGCTTTGGATAAAAGCCCTATATAAATGCAGTCATATATAAATGCAGTCCATAACCCTTAAATGTTGCTTTCAAATGACAGAGATATTACATCACAAGACATTGATTTGGCAGATCCTTTCATCCAAAGCGAAGTACAATACGTGCATACCGAAGGTCATTGGACAACTACAAAACATGGGTCCGATAAGGTTCAATACTCATTATGCAACAGTTATCCATAGCCATGAACATCAAGTCCAGTTCACACAGTCAGTAAGCATAGGCTAGGTCATAATGTTAAGACAAGTCAATCTAGAATGAGCAATGACGACAAGATATGACAGAGTCAGTCCTACAATATCATGATGAAGATACAAGTGCAATATAAGTGCTGGATAAAGACACAAGTGTAATATGAAAGTGCTAGAGGATCAGGATAGAACAGTGGTCTCCAACCCTGGTCCTGGAGATGATACAGGGTTTGCTGGTTTTTGTTTTCACCTTAAAATCAGCACCCAGTTGAGACCCAAGACACCAGGGAAGTTGAGTTAACTGTGTAATCAACAGCTCTAATTGATTCATGAAGTGCAGAGTCACTATGAAAACCAGCAGACCCTGTAGCTCTTCAGGACCAGGGTTGGAGACCACTGGGATAGAAGGATACATGTGTTAAGAGTGAGCCTAGATTAGGAGCACCGTGCCAAGCAGAGACAGATACTCACGTAATCTCCAGGATGTCTTGGTTGTGTTTGCTGCGGCCATGTTGAAAATGAGCCTAATAAACCCACAGAAACACCATGTACTTTTCGTGAAGCCCAAAGCCCAATTCACCGCTCTATATTAAAGCTTTATAAAGAGACTGAGGGTGATGACTTGAACGCAGACATAAAAACCAAGTTGGCTAGCTGGCCTTCATGTTCTTCGTAGTCCGTGTGCTAGTAGGTGGTGTCTGTTAAGAAGAAAATATGAACACACGTCACTTTGATGTATCAACTATCACGATACAATATTGAACACATGTGAATGTGACAGAAGATAAGCCTATTACTAACGACATAAGTAACGTCAACTTACTACACCAGATTGTTTTTTATCACTGGTATTTCATTTATGACTAGATACGTTCATTTTGTCAACACGACCGCTGCGAGTACACTTGAGACAACTGATCAAGCGGCATGAACGTGTAAAATAATATCTGCCCAACCAGCAAGCTAACTACCAAAGAGGCCTTAATGTAAAGTACAGACAAAACAGGCGGCAGTGGAAAATCCACTTCCAGAAAGTTAAAGTACTCCCCAGTATTTTGTTCCAATCACCAGGAGTTGCTCATTAGCACAATTCTTCCGCAAGGAGGTAGAACTAATTATCGAGAATCAGCTGTCTGAGCTCATGGGTAGAAGAAACACATGGCAGGACTTTTTATGTTATTTTCTGACAGCTGGTCTTTCCAACCTCTGGAAACAGCCACAAATAAAATAACTTTAGCCAGCAAAGACGTCCATATACAAAGACGTCCAACCGTCATTACAGCGAGTTGGCTAGCGATAGCCAGGTTAGCGTTCAGTCGTGGAAAATGCAACCCTGTAGGGTGAGGCACCGTACCAGCATAGTTATCATAACTTCCATGAGACTATATCGATAATTATCGTTACCTGCGTTAGTCGATAGCCTGCAAACTAAGCTACCTCGCCAGCAAAATTAATACAATTACTCTCCGTTGCAGGAATCTAAAATAGACTGACAATAAGTAGATAGCTAACTTATCTAAAACATTAACTTTTATAATACATATATGGCGGGCTAATAGATAAGCAACAAATCACTCTGTAATGCTAACCTACGAAAACATTTAGTCTAAGGTTCGCGAGATTAGCTGTCCAGCAATCTAGCGGGATTGTAGCCAGCGCTTGTTATAGCTCTCTAAATTCAACTGATCGTAACTCAGTAACGTTCACCAAAGAACAACAATAAACAAGGTACATAAAAATAGAATATTTAGCTAACAAACCCACAATACACATGTACCTCTCTGTCATGTTATGGCGTAGCTAGCAGTCTGGAGCCAGTAAAGTTAGCTAGCCAACTTTAGCCAACGTCAGCGTTAAAAAAACACGTCGAAATGTAACCACGAAAAATTAGTACACAATTAGAAACTCACCAGACTGTTTGGTGTATTGCTTGACACGATCTAATTATTTTACCACTTGACTGTTCAATTAAACAAGTCAAAGAATCGATGACATCAACAAGAAATTGCTAACCCCCATATTTTCAGTCTGTTGTCATGTTTTCTCAGGTTTGTAGCTGAAGTGTGCTCAACGTCAGCGCCTTTTCAATAACACAAGTTCTGATTGGCTGGTACCTATCAACTTAGCAACCGTACCGCGTCTGATGTTCAGGAGAGCTAACCTAACGTCATATGCGGCTATGACACAGCTACGTTGTTCCTATTAAGTTTTCATCATACATTGGCGACTGTATCCTTTTTGCTTATTAAAAACACCCACGTCCACGCAAGTCTACTGAAGAAACGGTTGCTTTTTCTGAACAATACGTATTTTAGCTTGGTTTGGCGGTGATGGCAATTTTTGAAGAACAAATAATTTACTTAGCTATTTTGAGACTAATTTGACTTCCTGAGTGGTTCATCCTTTAAAGGCTCTTAGGTTCTGACCTGATTTTAACTTTGCCAATGCAACTGTGGTCGAGACTTCCGGTGGTTGTTTGGGGGGCAGAAAAACCTTCCGCTGCCTGGAAGAAATGGATTGCAATAATGCAGGACACTGATATAGGAGCAACTGTCCTTCATTCAGATAAGACAATGCACTGACCCCCTCTGGCCACTAATGGTCTCCTTGCGTCTTAACGAGAGGAGTAGGGGGTTGATATCGTGTTCAGTAAGGTTCAGTAGGGGGTTGATATCATGTTCAGTAAGGCTCAGATCAACCAGGGATGGAAATTGGTGAAGCTGAGGAGGGGCAGAGAAATTCACACACTGCTTGTAATCCATTCCCAGCTGAAGTCCTAATTTTGAGAAAGGTACTTTGTATAATTTGTAAAATCCCCTTTAGGTGACCTCATGTCTGATCAGGGACCATCTTCATGTAGGATCTCCAACAAATCTTCACTGTAAACTTTCTGAGCCTGATGTTCCTCCATGAGCTGGGGTGAGTGTTGAGTATGCAAGGTAATAGGAATAATCCTTGTGGGTGACTGTTTCATTCATTACTAATCATTTAAGTCGTGAGGTTAATCCTCTTGACCGGTCTAACTCAGTCTTCCTGGATTTTCCGACAGCCTCTGAATTTGACTGATGACCAGAAACAGAGGTCAGGACGGCATCACCTTTGATTAAACAAATAATAATTTTCTTTTCAAGGTCATAGATTATTCTTCCAAAACTCTGTATTGAACACCTGGAAACAAAATAGATTTTAAAAAGAGGAGGAAGAGAAAGTAAAGAAGGAAAGGTTGAGGAGAAAAAAACTTTTTTCTCTTTATTTAATTTTTCACCTCACATAAGGTGGACACTATAAAGTGTTTGCCTATCCTGGGTATAGTTTGCTTATGAAGTAGTGTTGTGATTTGCCTGCAGTGTGACGATACAGCTGAGCGGAATGGGTCACCTTGACAGATAGGCACTCCGAGAGGACCCAGCAGAGGAGTCAGGCAGGTGCACTACAGTGTACATTGCATAGTCATGGAAATGGCTTCACAACCCTCTTCATCATGGGGCTCTTTAGAGTGACCTTGGATTTGCTCAGCAAGCATTTTTACATGGAAAAAAACCAGTGGACAGGACCAAGGCTCAGAGAAATGTACTGTAGACAGACAGAGATCTGGGCCCATAACTATTTAGTATTCACAAATTGGCAAATGCATCTGACCTAAGCAGCTCACTGAAGTGCATTTAACATAGTAAGCAAACACCAGGCTAGAGATAGAGATAGGCAAAGTCACATTCAAATAAGAGCTGCTGCCAAGGTGGATGCCTCAAAACCTGCGACACGCCTAAGAGAAGGGTTCGTTTATTAAAAACTTGAAACATTGAGGTGAAATCTGAAAAGGTGGGCTATTAAGTAAAAATAAGATAGCGACAAAGGAAATGAGTATGGCCTTACAGTATGTGCTGAAGGGACCAAATGTGATATAGAATGACGTGACATGACATTGATGAGAACAGGCCATTCTACCCAACAATGCTCACTACTTTCCCACCACTAAAGTGTACTGTACCTAGTGCTTGGTTTACCTACAAACAACATAGTATCTAGCACCATATCAAGCCTGGTCTTGAAAACCCTCAGAGTTTCTGCCTGCACTACATGGCCTGGCAAGCTGTTCAAATCATTTACTACTCTCTGGTTGAATTGTATCCCATGCATTCAAATTACAACAGTTTATGCTTTTTTGAATAATCAAACAATCAAATAATTAACGTTTAGATCAATTTATCATTGCATAACTTCAGATTACATTTTATTCTCCTGATACTTTCTCCCTGATTCTTACTAAACTCTTTGTATTAATGCAAACTGAACTATCAGTACACGTTTGGGTGCACCGGGCACTTCCTTTGGAAAAGGTCACGGCTGGTTTGCCAGGCAGTACCCTGGAGTGGAGCTTGCCTCCGTCATATCTGTAGTTGTGGCTTGTCAAGGCTGAGACAGGCTGTAATGTAATGCTACAATACAGAGCTATCAGGATATTAATCAAGGTTTTATCAGGGGCATGTCTCAACACCCCTACTCTTAAAAAGCAGTGTGGGATTTTTAATGGCCGTTGTGAGTCAGAACCTCGGTTTAGCTTCTCATCTGGAGGGCAGCAGCTCTTACAGCTCCGTGCTGGAGCACTACATTTGTATGATGCTCTAGGTGGAAGAGCGCCCCCTCCTGGTTCACCACTGCTTATTCCAGCAGTAATTCATTTCCCAGATCTCCCATCCAAGTAAACGCCAAGATCAATTCTGCTTGGCATCAGCAGTTTCATATGAGCAGGTAGTAGGGTGGTATGGCTGCTAAAATATTGGATATCATGGATTGAATATCTTGTCAGATTCTGCATGCACCTCTTAGACTTAAAATCCTGAGCTCTCAAATGAATTGCACAGAACCATCTGTTTGCAAATAGCTTGTCAGCCTTTGGTCCACTGTCAGGTGTTTGCATAACATGACTGTAATAACTTTGGAAGTGAAGCAGATCTGTGATTTGCCTGCAGTGTGTCCATATAACACAGCACAGAGGACCACATTGGAAGACAGACGCTCAGAAACGACCCAGCAGGGCAGAGAGACAGAGACACCGCACCATGCCTTGTGTTGTCATGAAGACCGCTTTCACCTTCCTCTTCATCGCGGGGCTCTGTGAAGGGGACACAGTCCTGCTCAGGGAGCATTTTTATATGGGTGAAACACTGGATTGGAATGCTGCGCAAAACCGCTGTAGAACTTGGCTCAGGGACCTGTCTTCTGTGCTGACCGAGGAAGACGCGGAACGGGTTATGAGCGCTCGTCCCGGAGGGTTCACGGGCAAGGCTTGGATTGGTCTGTCCGGCACGGGGACGTGGTCGGCGTTGCTTTCTTCATGGACATATACGTGGTTGTGGTCGTCAGGGGAGACAATGGGCTTTACGAAGTGGGCTGCCAGACAGCCCAGTTCTGGTACCGCTGGGTCGCGAGCATGTGTTTCTATGCAGAATGATTACTGGTTAGAAGAGAACGATTGCACTGTAAAGATTCCATCCTATTGCTTTCAGGCATATAACAGGAAGTTGACTGTGGTGCAGGAGGCGATGGCCTGGGAAAACGCTCTGGTTTACTGCAGGAGTAAGTACACCGACCTCTCCAGCCTGTTCTCAAACTACACTGCTGAGAAGGTTATAAGCAGCACAGGAGCCACCACTGACTTTGTGTGGACTGGCCTGCGTTTCCTGACGGGCTGGTGGTATTGGGTGAATGGAGACCCCATGCTCTATAGTGTGTGGCCTAATAGTGAGCAGTTCCAGTGTCCGGACATGCCCCTCCGCTGTGGAGCCCTGTCAGTTAAAGAGAAAGTGTTTGTAGCAAGGCCTTGTGATGAGGAGCTCGACTTCATCTGTTACACACAGTTGTAGGGCCGTTAGGAGAGCGTATGTACTTAGCACAGCATTTTCTCTCTTGTGATTCTACTTGTGTGTGTCTACTTCCAGTAAATATTTTACTTTACCAGTGTGAAAACTTTGGTGTGTTTCTGTAAATTGTATCTCAGTTAGAATTCACTGATGTTCTCACATCTATTTTTTATTCAAATAGAATGTTTGTAATTAATATTTTTTATAGCTATATTGTCATCCTTTGATTAATTTGTAAAACCTAGCATTGTTGTATTTTCTTGTAGTTTAAATGACATTGTTTCCCACGATTCCATCTCTGATGTTAACATAATACAGACATGTATGCTTCTGCTTACATCTCAGTTTATAGTGTAATATCTTTCATGCATTAATGCTCTACTTGTTGATATCACTTTAATCATTTTTATGATGACATTGTCTTGCAAATACATAAGCAGTCCTATACTCCAGTAACAGAGTGAAACGGTCTTTAACCATACACAGACATATTTTAGTCTGTCAATACTTAAGATATATAGAACTTTTCAATGAAATGTATGTATATTAGTTTTGTTAATAAGCATTTGTGATGATAATTGTGAAACATAAACAATGCAATTAGACATTTCTTTATTACATTTAATATGAGAAACAAAATAAATGAAATATTAAGAAAAGTCCCTTTGTTAATAATAATGCAACAAATATTGTCATTTTCAGATTTCATAATCCTCCAATACACCAGGAAAAGAGAGGGAATCAGTAACTGTGAAGAAGAGACAGTGCTTTGTTGCAAAACATCCAATTGGATCTGCATTACATGAACTTTAGGTTCTCCATAATACAATGTGATCATGTTTTGAATTGTAAACTGATGTCATGGGGAACAAGTCGGTGTGTTTGGTGGTGGGGTGCTGACTAAAGATCTTGATACCTATGGGTCAGCACTCAGTTAGGTACAAAGGTTAACCCAGTGTGATATGCTTACAGAGGTACTGCATTAATTAATTAATTTCTATCTTTTTTTTTTCCATTTTCTTTTTTCTACATTACTGTAAGGTACTGCAAGCAGAATCATTGATCTATACTGCTTTGCCATGATTGTGCCTTTATTTGATGGCTTGATGTTTTTCTTTGATTGTTTTGTATGTTAGATATGTGCAATGGTTCAGGGAGACTCGTCAACACATTCTCCTGCGTGTATAAGCCATTTATGTTCACAGGCATTTCACCACTCACATTTTGCACCATTGTGTATTTTCATTATTGCTAGACACACTAAGCAATAGACTGCATGAATTTTAACCCGGCATTCCTCTTTGACTCTTACCACTGCACACCTTGCAGTTTTAAAGTCCTAACATACCCATAGAACTCAGGATATCTGCATCCCATAGTCACTCTACTATACACTAGTGTCGTAGCAGAATACACAATTGCATTTATGGAGGCTACACAACCCAAAGACATGTCCATATCTACCAAGTTAGACCCATAATTATACTCTCACCTTCCTGACAAGCTTGTTTTATGTTTCCAAAGAGCATTGAATTCACACTACTGTCTGAAGCTGGTGGCCGGTAACACACGCCTACCATAAGGCCCTTCTCATGTTCCCCTATGAGCTTTATCCAAATATCCCCACTAGGCAGGAGCCGGTCAATTTCAGGAATTTACTGCACATTAAAATTTTACTTGGTGTGAGCATAATGTATTGTATCTGTTCGAATAACAACAGAACAAAGACGGTGAATAGTGTTGGATGGATATTAAATATGATATTGTGCTAGCAACACAAAGGTTGTGGGCTCCATCCCAGGGGATTATGTATATTGAACAATGTGTGCATCCATGGACTGTATGTAGTTCTACATAAAAAAGCATTTGCTAAGAAACACACACACACACACACATATATATATATATATATATATATATATATAATCATAGTAAGCAAACACCAGGCTAGAGATAGAGATAGGTAAATTCACAATCAAATAAGAGCTGCTGCCAAGGTGGATGCCTCAAAACCTGCGACACGCCTAAGAGAAGGGTTCGTTTATTTAAAACTTGAAACATTGAGGTGAAATCTGAAAAGGTGGCCTCTTAGTAGTTTGTCAAGGGTAATGTAAGCGTTTCAGAGTAGTATAGTTGACCTAAGATCCAGTTCCGCTGGTCTGTATCCTAATTTTGCCAGAACCGCAGTAGTTTGAAGTGTATACATTTTTTAATTTCCAACAGGACATAATCTGTTGAATAAGTGAAATCCATGAAATGGAAGAAAAACAAGACCCAGAACTGTCAGCTGGCTGCTAATAATAAATTAGTGACAAGGGAAATGAGTATGGCCATACAGTACGTACTGAAGGGACCAAATGTGACATAGTATTACATAACATCACATCACATCACATGACATCACATAATTATGAAAACAGGCCATTCTGCCCAACAATGCTCACCATTTTCCTACCTCTAAAGTGTACCTAGCGCTTGGTTTACCTACAAACAACATAGTATCTAGCACCATATCAAGCCTGGTCTTGAAAACCCTCAGAGTTTCTGCCTGCACTACATGACCTGGCAAGCTGTTCCAATCAGTGACAGCTTTCTGGGTGAACTGTATCCCTTGCATTTGAAATACAACAGTTCATGCATTTATGAATAATCAAACATTCAAATAATCAACATTTATCATTGTATCAATTTAGCGAACATTTTATGCTGCTGATACTTTCTCCCCAATTCTTACTAAACTCTTTGTATTAATGCAAACTGACCTATCAGTACACGTTTGGGTGCACCGGGCACTTCCTTTGACTCTGCTTACAGAGAGTGCCAGGACAGGAAGAGGTCACGGCTGGTTTGCCAGGCAGTACCCTGGAGTGGAGCCTGCCTCATCTGTAGTTGCGGCTTGTCAAGGCTGAGACTTCAAACAGGCTGTAACGTAATGCTACAATACAGAGCTATCAGGATATTAATCAAGGTTTTATCAGGGGAATGTCTCAACACCCCTACTCTTAAAAAGCAGTGTGGGATTTTTAGTGGTCGTTGTGAGTCAGAACCTCGGTTCAGCATCTCATCTGAAGGGCAGCAGCTCTCACAGCACTTGTGCTGGAGCGCTGCATTTGTATGATGCTCTAGGTGGAAGAGCGCCCCCTCCTGGCTCACCACTGCTTATTCTAGTAGCAATTCATTGCCCAGATCTCCCATCCAAGTAAACAGCAAGGTCGATTCTGCTTGGCATCAGCAGTTTCATATGAGCAGGTAGTAGGGTGGTATGGCTGCTAAAATATTGGATATAATGGACTGAGTATCCTGTCTGATTATGCACGCACCTCTTGAACTTTAAATCCCTTCAGATGAATTGCACAGAACCATCTGTTTGCAAATTGCCTGTCAGGTTTTTGTCCACTGTAAGGTTTTTTGCATGTCACGACTGTCATTACCTCTGAAGCAGAACTGCGATTTGCCTGCAGTGTGTCCATATAACGCAGCACAGAGGGCCACATTGGAAGACAGACGCTCAGAAACGACCCAGCAGAGCAGAGAGACAGAGAAACACCGCACCATGCCTTGTGTTGTCATGGAGACCGCTTTCACCGTCCTCTTCATCGCGGGGCTCTGTGAAGGGGCCACATTCATCAGCAAGGAGCATTTTTACGTGAGCGACGATCTGAATTGGTTTGAGGCGCGGAATCGCTGCAGAAATTGGTACACGGACCTGTCTTCTGTGCTGACCGAGGACGACGCGGGACGGATTATGAGCGCTCGTCCCGGAGGGTTCACGGGCAAGGCTTGGATTGGTCTGTCCGGATCGTGGTCGTGGTCATCCTCGTCGTCGTCATCGTCGTCGTCGTATTCATGGTCAATTACGTGGTTTTGGTCATCAGGAGAGACATTTGGCTTTGAAAAATGGGCAGCTGGACAGCCAGATGATGATTACTCACGCAGATGTGTTTATATGCAGGATGGTCAGTGGTATATAGACGATTGTAATAAGAAGTATCCAAGCTTTTGCTTTAAGCCATGCAACAGGGAGTTAACCGTGGTGCAGGAGGCGATGACCTGGGAAAACGCTCTGGTTTACTGCAGGAGTAAGTACACCGACCTCTCCAGCCTGTTCTCAAACTACACTGCTGAGACGGTTATAAGCAGCCCAGGAGCCACGACTGACTTTTTGTGGACTGGCCTGCGTTTCCTGATGGGCTGGTGGTATTGGGTGAATGGAGACCCCATGCTCTATAGTGCGTGGCCTAATAATGAGCAGACACAGTGTCCGGACATGCCCCTTCGCTGTGGAGCCCTGTCAGTTAAAGAGAACGTTTTTGTAGCAATGCCTTGTGACGAGGAGCTCAACTTCATCTGTTACTAATAGGGCCTTTACGAGAGCGTATGTACTTAGCACAGCATTTTCTCTCTTGTGATTCAACTCTCCCAGCTGTACTGGAAACTTCAAGTTTAAATCGTCGTTGAATTTTCTACTTCAAATAAATATTTCTTACTTTACCAGTGTGAAAACTTTGGTGTGGTTCTGGAAATTGTATCTCTCGGTTAGAATGCACATATGTATTTTTTTATTCATATAGAATGTTTATCATTTCTATTTTTTTTACAGCTATATTTCATCCTTTGAGTAATTTATTAAACCTATCACTGTTGTATTTTCTTGTAGATTAAATGACTTTATTTGTTTCCTACGATTCCATCTCGAATGTTAACATTATACAGACATGTATGCTTCTGCTTATGCTTCTGTTTACATCTCAATTTATAGTGTAATATCTTTCATGCATTAATGCTCCACTTGTTGATATCACATTAATCATTTTTATGATGACATTGTCTTGCAAATATGTTAGCAGTCCTATACTCCAGTAACAGTGAAACAGTCTTCAACCATACACAGACATATTTTAGTCTGTCAATACTTAAGACATATAAAACTTTTTGATGAACTGTATCTATATTATTTTTGTTAATAAACATTTATGATGATAATTATGAAACATAAGCAAATGAAAAAAAAATGAAACATTTTTTTATTGCATTTAATGTGAGAAGTGTGAAAAATAAAAGAAATATTAAGAAAAGTGCCTTTGTTCATAATAATGAAAAAACTCTCATTTTCAAATTTCATAGTTCTCCAATACACCAGGGAAAGACAGGGAGTCCGTTGCAAAATAACCAATTGGATCTGCATTACATGAACTTTGGGTTCTCCATAATACGATGTGATCATGTTTTGAATTGTGAACTGATGTCATGGGGAACAAGTCGGTGTGTTTGGTTGTGGGGTGCTGACTAAAGATCTTGATACCTATGGGTCAGCACTCAGTTAGGTACAAAGGTTAACCCAGTGTGATATGCTTACAGAGGTACTGCATTAATTAATTCATTTCTATCTTTTTTTTTTCCATTTTATTTTTTCTACATTACTGCAAGGTACTGTAAGCAGGATCATTGATCTATACTGCTTTGCCATGATTGTGCCTTTATTTGATGGCTTGATGTTTTTCTTTGACTGTTTTGTATGTTAGATATGTGCAATGGTTCGGGGAGACTCGTCAACACATTCTCCTGCGTGTATAAGCCATTTATGTTCACAGGCATTTCACCACTCACATTTTGCACCATTGTGTATTTTCATTATTGCTAGACACACTAAGCAATAGACTGCATGAATTTTAACCCGGCATTCCTCTTTGACTCTTACCACTGCACACCTTGCAGTTTTAAAGTCCTAACATACCCATAGAACTCAGGATATCTGCATCCCGTAGTCACTCTACTATACACTAGTGTCTTAGCAGAATACACAATTGCATTTATGCAGGCTACACAACCCAAAGACAAGTCCACTTCTACCAAGTTAGACTCATAATTATACTCTCACCTTCCTGACAAGCTTGTTTTATGTTTCCAAAGAGCATTCAATTCACACCACTGTCTGAGGCTGGTGACCAGTAACACACACCCATCCTAAGGCCCTTCTCATGTTCCCCTATGAGCATGATCCAAATGTCCCCACTAGGCAGGAGCTGGTCAATTTCAGGAATTTACTGCACAGTAAAATTTCACTTGGTGTGAGCATAATGTATTGTATCTGTTCGAATAACAACAGAACAAAGACAGTGAGTAGTGTTGGATGGATATTAAATATGATATTGTGCTGGCAACACAAAGGTTGTGGGCTCCATCCCTGGGGACTACATATATTGAAAAATGTGTGCATCCATATACTGTGTGCAGTTCTATATAATAAAGCATTTGCTAAGAAACACACACACACACACACACACACACACACACATATATACATATGTATTTTGTTTCATTCACCAGGATTTGCTCATTAGCACGATTCATCCCCCAGGAGGTAGAATTAATTATCGATAGTGCAATCAGCTGGCTGAGCTCATGGGAGGAATAAACACATGGCAAGACATTTAACGTTATTTTCTGACCACTTGACTTTCCACCCCTGGACATTTTGAGAGGAATTTGACTTCCTGAGTGGTTCATCCTTCACAGGCTGTTAGTTTCTGACCTGATTTCAACTTTGCCAGTATGAGTGCGGTCGAGGCATCAGGGGGTGTTTGTGCGGCAGCAAAACCTTTCGCTGCCTGGAGGAAATGTATTACAATGAAGGACACTGATATAGGAGCAACTTTTCTTCATTCAGAAAATAAGACAATGCACTGACCCCCTCTGGCCACTAATGGTCTCCTTGCGTCTTAACGAGAAGAGTAAGGGGTTGATATCATGTTCAGTAAGGCTCAGTAGGGGGTTGATATCATGTTCAGTAAGGCTCAGATCAACCGACTCCAGTGATTTTGATTTTAATTGCATCCCCGCCTGGGATGGAAATTGGTGAAGCTGAGGAGGGGCAGGGAAAATCACACACTGCTTGTAACTCAGACATCGCAGGTTCAAATCCATTCCCAGGTGGAGCCCTTAGGCCTACATTGTATACTTTGAGAAAGGTAATTTGTAAAATTTGCAAAAATCCCCTTCAGGTGACCTCATGTCTGATCTGGGACCATCTTCATGTAGGATCTCCTACAAATCTTCACTGTAAACTTTCTGAGCCTGATGTTCCTCCATGAGCTGGGGTGAGTGTTGGGTTTTATTCAGTGTTAATCATTGCAGTCACTGGGGCTAATCTCTGCACGGGTTTGTTGTTTTAACATTCCACTAAAACCATCCTCTTGACCAGTCTAACTCAATTTTCCTGGATTTTCCGACAGCCTCTGAATTTGACTGATGACCAGAAACAGAAGACTGGACGGCATTTCCCGTGATTAAGCAAATAAGGCAAGTAAGAAAATTTTTAATTTGCATCTCATTTTTTTTGTTATTTTCTTTTCAAGGTCATAGATTATTCCTCCAGGACCCTGTAATGAACCCCTGGAAACAAAATAGATTTTTAAAAGAGGAGGAAGAGAAAATAAAGAAGGAAAGGTTGAGGAGAAAAAAAACTTTTTTCTCTTTCTTTAATTTTTCACCTCACATAAGGTGGACACTATAAAGTGTTTGCCTATCCTGGGTATAGTTTGCGTATGAAGTAGTGTTGTGATTTGCCTGCAGTGTGTCAATACAGCTGAGCGGAATGGGTCACCTTGACAGATAGGCACTCCGAGAGGACCCAGCAGAGGAGTCAGGCAGGTGCACTACAGTGTACGTTCCGTAGTCATGGAGATGGCTTCACAACCCTCTTCATCATGGGGCTCTTTAGAGTGGCCTTGGGTTTGCTCAGCAAGCATTTTTACATGGAAAAAAACCCAGTGGACAGGACCGAGGCTCAGAGATAAGTAATCTAGACATAGCTATTCTGACCTGCCCATGGTGCTAAGTAAACTCCTCCTCTTAGTAGTTTGTCAAGGGTAATGTAAGCATTTCAGAGTAGTAGAGCTGATCTAAGATCCAGTTCCGCTGGTCTGTATCCTAATTTCGCCAGGACAGCAGTAGTTTGAAGTGTATACATTTAAAAATTTCAAACAGGACAAAATCTGTCGAATAAGTAAAATCCATGAAATGGAAAAAAAGAAAAAAACACAATGCCCAGAAGTGTCAGCCGGCTGCTAATAATAAATTAGTGACAAGGGAAATGAGTATGGCCGTACAGTATGTGCTGAAGGGACCAGATGCTGGGGCACTACATTTGTATGCTGCGCCATAGGGAAGAGCGCCCCCTTCTGGCTCACCACTGCTTATTCCAGCCGTAATTCATTGCCCAGATCTACCATCCAAGTAAACGCCAAGATCGATTCTGCTTGGCATCAGCAGTTTCATATGAGCAGGTAGTAGGGTGGTATGGCTGCTAAAATATTGGATATCATGGATTGAATATCCTGTCTGATTCAGCACAAACCAAATTTTAATCCTGCGTTTTCAAATGAATTGCACAGAAACATCCGTTTGCAAATTGCTTGTAAGCTTTTGGTCCACTTTCATGTGTTTGCAGGAAATGACTGTAATTACTTTGGAAGTGAAGCAGATCTGTGATTTGCCTGCAGTGTGTCCATATAACATAGCACGGAGGGCCACATTGGAAGACAGACGCTCAGAAACGACCCAGCAGAGCAGAGAGACAGAGGCACTGCACCATGCTCTGTGTTGTCATGAAGACCGTTTTCACCTTCCTCTTCATCGTGGGGCTCTGTGAAGGGGCCACAGTCCTGCTCAGGGAGCATTTTTATCTGAACGACCATCTGGATTGGGTTGATGCGCAGAACCGCTGCAGACACTGGTACACTGACCTGTCTTCTGTGCTGACCGAGGACGACGCGGGACGGATTATGAGCGCTCGTCCCAGCGGTTCCACTGACCGGGCTTGGATTGGTCTGTACAGAGCGCGGTCGTCGTCGTCGTCGTCTTCGTCGTCGTCATCGTCATCGTCGTCGTCGTCGTCGTCGTCATCGTCGTCGTCGTCGCCGTCGTTGTCGTCTAGTTGGTTGCGGTCAGAAGGAGAGACGTTAGACTTTGAAAAATTGTCATCAGGAGGGATGTTAGACTTTGAAGATTGGTCACCAGATGAGACATTAGACTTTGAAAATTGGTCAGCAGGAGAGACATTAGACTTTAATAAATGGGCAGTCGGAGAGCCACAATCTGATTTCTCGCGTAGATGTGTTTATACGCAGGGTGGTCTCTGGTATATGGAAGAATGTCACAATACGTTTCCAAGCTTTTGCTTTAAAGCATATAAAAGGAACTTGACTCTGGTGCAGAAGACGATGGCCTGGGAAAACGCTCTGGTTTACTGCAGGAGTAAGTTCACCGACCTTTCCAGCCTGCTCTCAAACTACACTGCTGAGAAGGTTATAAGCAGCACAGGAGCCACCACTGACTTTGTGTGGACAGGCCTGCGTTTCCTGATGGGCGGGTGGTTTTGGGTGAACGGAGACCCCATGCGCTATAGTGCCTGGTCTAATGACGAACAGTCCAAGTGTCCGGACATGCCCCTCCGCTGTGGAGCCCTGTCAGTTAAAGAGAAAGTTTTTGTAGCAAGGCCTTGTGACGAGGAGCTCAACTTTATCTGTTACACAAAGTTGTAGGGCCGTTAGGAGAGCGTATGTACTTAGCACAGCATTTTCTCTCTTGTGATTCTACTCTGCCAGCTGTGCTGGAAACCCTTAGTTTAAATTGTCTTTAATTTGTCTCTTTCAAGTAAATATTTCTTACTTTTCTAGTGCGAAAACTTTGGTGTGGTTCTGGAAATTGTATCTCTCAGTTAGAATGCACTGATGTTCACAATCAATTTTTTTATTAATATATAATGTTTATAATTTCTATTTTTACAGCTATATTGTCATCCTTTGTGTAATATATAAAACCTAGCACTGTTGTATTTTCTTGTAGTTTAAATGACTTTAATTGTTTCCCACGATTCCATCTCTGATGTTAACATAATACAGACATGTATGCTTCTGCTTATGCTTCTGCCTACATCTCAATTTATAGTGTAATAGCATTCATGCATTGATGCTGTACTTGTTGATATCACATTAATCATTTTTATGATGACATTGTCTTGCAAATATGTTAGCAGTTCCAGTATCCATACACGGACATACACTTGATATATAGAATTTTTCGATGAAATGTATGTGTATTTTTGTTAATAAACATTTGAGATGATAATTATGAAACATAAACAATGCAATTAGACATTTCTTTATTACATTTAATGTGAGAAATAATAAATGAAATATGAAGCAAAGTGCCTGTGTTCATAATAATACGAACACTATTCCCATTTTCAAATTTCATAATCCTCTAATACGCCAGGGAAACATAATTGATGGCATGCTATTAATTTGTTATGTGGGTTGCTGTTTCTTTTCATTTAAATAAAAAATTTTCATAACATACACTGTGCACACACACGCACACACAAAAAAAAAATTCAATTCATTTTTCATTTAAAATATTAATTTATTTTATGCACAGTGTTGGCCATGTTGTCAGTACAATTGTGTTTATAAACCTGTCAGGGATCACATGTGTTAAATATAGGGAAAGGACGGCAGTTTTGCTAATATTACCTAGCCTATGTGGATGCACTGCATCACTGTTCTGGAGGTCACTGCATGTTCTCACCTGTTACCTTCAAAGCCAAAGTTTTAATATCTCCAGGACAACGAAGCTGATACTCAGAGTCTGTAGTTGCTAACTAAACACCTTTATATGTAATTTATCCAGAACATCTTCATAGCTCAGGAGGTAAGAGCGGTTGTCTGGCAGTCAGAGGGTTGCCGGTTCAATCCCCGCCCTGGGCATGTCGAAGTGTCCTTGAGCAAGACACCTAACCCCTAACTGCTCTGGCGAATGAGAGGCATCAATTGTAAAGCGCTTTGGATAAAAGCGCTACATAAATGCAGTCCATTTACCATTTACCATTCATCCTCTATGTCACTATCTTCTAAGACAGTCTCAGTACTGAATATGCCTTTCAGTCTATTAGTAACCTCTTCTGTAATAAAACTCTGAACAAAATAACTATTAAAGGCATCGGCAATGACTTTATTCTTATAAAGCAATGTTCCTCCTCCATTACTGTTGCACCTGATATTCTCCTTCAATTTCATTGTCTTAGTACAATACGGGGGAAAAAAAGGATTACTTAGGATTACTTTTTTTGCATCTCAGGCAATTTGCCTTTCAAAGAGCCTCTTAGCTTCCTGTAGTTCTTTTTAATCTTAGCACACATATTACAATATTCAGCCTTATTACTCTCAGTGCTGTCGTTTTTATGTATATCATACGGTTTATTTTTTCCTCAAACTCTTCCATATGCATTTGCTCATCCACCTGGGGAGACCGCTTCTCCAACTTACTTTTCTTTGCTCTTGGAATGCATTTGCATTGCGCCTCGAGGATAACCCATTTGAATGGGCCCTTTTCATGTTCTCCCATGAGCATAATCCAGACATCCCCACTAGGCACGAGCTGGTCAGTTTCTGGAATTTACTGCACATACAAATTTTACTTGTTGTGGACATAATGTGTACTATCTGTTCGAATAACAACAGAGCAAAGGCCGTGAGTAGTGTTAGAAATGAAATATGATATTGTGCTAACAACACAAAGGTTGTGGGCTCCATCCCAGGAGACTACATATATTAACAATGTGTGCATCCATATACTGTATGTTGCTTTGGATAAAAAAAGGCATCAGCTAAAAAACACACACGTACATATATATGGGAAGATATATATATATGTGTGTGTGTGCATACATAATAAAAATAAAAAAGGAAAAGAAAATGTTTTTTTTTTTTAAATAAATAATAATAATTGAGTTGAGGGTACGGCCAATATGTTTCATTTGAAATTCTTGCAATCTGCAAACATCACTCATTTGAATGAGGATATATATGTTTTGTTTTACAAAAAGGATTATTTTCAAATTATCGATAGAAGCTTTATGAGAAAAAAGACTGATTCCAGGTTGTTTTACTTAGTCTGTCAGGATGTTTGTTTCACACACATACACACACACACATGCACACACACACACACACAGAGTTGAACTCAGGGAAAGGATCACAAAATGGGTTATGTCCTTTTCTGCCACTGGATGGCGGTAAGGGAGTGTTCAGTGGGTTCGGATTATAAGCATCTGCTATTACCTCCATGAGCTGGGATGAGTGTAGAGTCTCCAAGGTAATGAGAATAATCCTTGTGCCTGACTGTTTTATTCATTGCTCAACACTTCAGTCTAGTCTTTCTTCATGGGGCTAATCTCTGTGCAGGGGTCTGTTATTTTAATGTCTCACTAAAACCATCCTCTTGACCAGTCTTCTTCACTGTTGCTTGATTTCCTTTGAATTTGTCCTCATGACCATAAACAGAGGACAATACGGCAAGTGAGAAAATGTTAAATGCTGTGTTCTCGCATGATTTGCATTTCATTTTTCTTTGTTTTCTTTTTCAAGGTCATCATTGTTTCCTCCAGGGCCCTGTGGTGAAGCACAGGCAAGAAAACAAGAGAAATTCTTTTTTAAAAAAAAGGTAGAAGAAAAAATAGAGAAAGTGAGATGGGGAGAAAAAAATCTTTTCTCCTTTTCTTTTTGCCTTATATAAAATGGATACTGTACAGTATTTGCATATCAAGAGTATGTATTTCATAACCAATGGCTAAACCATTTTAATTTTTCTCAGATATACAAGATACATGCTCCCCATGTATTCATTGCTGTAGATATTGCATATATTTTACAGTAGATCTTAAAAATTGTAGCAGTTTGGGAAAAGCATGCAGTACAGGCATGTCTCCCTCTCCCAGAGTCCAGTCCATTCTCAGCACTGATCAGAAGCAAGTCTATCCGTGTTAAGCCAAAACATTCAAGTTTTATTAAGTTGACACAATTTTAGGGAAAATGTTCAATAAAGCAAAAGTGCCAGTTGAACTTTTAAACCCAAAGCTGGAAAAACCCAAATCAGGCACACCTGCCTGTAATTTTCCACATATTCTTTTTTAACATGCAAATTGCCAGATTAAACAAAGTGCTGCTGTTAGGGAGGGTAAAGCTGATGTCTACCATCATGGGTGCAACGTCATTACATTATGCAACAGTTTTTAGGCAGATGCTCTTATCCAGTGCGATGAACAGTAGCGGAGGGTAGAACATCAGTGCTACCCTCAGACTGCAGTGGGAAGATGGCCAGGGTATCTGCTGTTCTGACTGCAGTGGGAAGATCGGCAGGGTTTCTGCTGTTCTGACTGCAGTGGGAAGATGGGCAGGGTTTCTGCTGTTCTGACTGCAGTGGGAAGATGGCCAGGGTATCTGCTGTTCTGACTGCAGTGGGAAGATGGCCAGGGTATCTGCTGTTCTGACTGCAGTGGGAAGATGGGCAAGGTATCTGCTGTTCTGACTGCAGTGGGAAGATGGGCAGGGTATCTGCTGTTCTGACTGCAGTGGGAAGATGGGCAGGGTTTCTGCTGTTCTGACTGCAGTGGGAAGATGGCCAGGGTATCTGCTGTTCTGACTGCAGTGGGAAGATGGGCAGGGTTTCTGCTGTTCTGACTGCAGTGGGAAGATGGGCAGGGTTTCTGCTGTTCTGACTGCAGTGGGAAGATGGGCAGGGTTTCTGCTGTTCTGACTGCAGTGGGAAGATGGGCAGGGTTTCTGCTGTTCTGACTGCAGTGGGAAGATGGCCAGGGTATCTGCTGTTCTGACTGCAGTGGGAAGATGGGCAGGGTTTCTGCTGTTCTGACTGCAGTGGGAAGATGGGCAGGGTTTCTGCTGTTCTGACTGCAGTGGGAAGATGGGCAGGGTTTCTGCTGTTCTGACTGCAGTGGGAAGATGGCCAGGGTATCTGCTGTTCTGACTGCAGTGGGAAGATGGGCAGGGTTTCTGCTGTTCTGATTGCAGTGGGAAGATGGGCAGGGTTTCTGCTGTTCTGACTGCAGTGGGAAGATGGGCAGGGTTTCTGCTGTTCTGACTGCAGTGGGAAGATGGCCAGGGTATCTGCTGTTCTGACTGCAGTGGGAAGATGGCCAGGGTATCTGCTGTTCTGACTGCAGTGGGAAGATGGGCAAGGTATCTGCTGTTCTGACTGCAGTGGGAAGATGGGCAAGGTTTCTGCTGTTCTGACTGCAGTGGGAAGATGGGCAGGGTTTCTGCTGTTCTGACTGCAGTGGGAAGATGGGCAAGGTTTCTGCTGTTCTGACTGCAGTGGGAAGATGGGCAGGTTATCTGCTGTTCTTACTGCAGTGGGAAGCTGGGCAAGGATTCTGCTGTTCTGACTGCAGTGGGAAGATGGGCAGGGTTTCTGCTGTTCTGACTGCAGTGGGAAGATGGGCAGGGTTTCTGCTGTTCTGACTGCAGTGGGAAGATGGGCAGGGTTTCTGCTGTTCTGACTGCAGTGGGAAGATGGGCAGGGTTTCTGCTGTTCTGACTGCAGTGGGAAGCTCCACTCAATACCAGGGGGCAAAAAAATGACCTGGAAAGGGGGCGTGGCAGGTGTGCAGAGGTAGCACAGGTACCACAGTTCTGTAAGTTCATATCTTGTCACTGTTAGCCATGCCCGCTGTGTGACTTTTTCAATGAAACTATTTTTTCTTTAATAACTGTCATTTCACCAGAGCACTCAGTTCTCTTTTTGGAACCCGCCAGATTTGGAACCTTGATTGAAGTAAGCAGTTCCGTTACAGGTTTTACTCAGCGCAGTTATCCAGCTAACTCAGTAATCTTACTTTGTGAAATATCCCCAATCTAACCTCTAATCTGAAAAAGCAGTGTGGGATTTTTAATGGCCGTTGTGAGTCAGAACCTCAGTTTAGCATCTCATCTGAAGGGCAACAGTTCTTACAGCACCGTGCTGGAGCACTGCATTTGTATGTTGCTCCAGAGAGAAGAGCGCACTCTACTGGCTTACCAACACCTCTTCTAGCAGTAATTAACTTCCCAGGTCTCCCATCCAAGTAAACACCAAGCCTATTCTGCATAGCATCAGCAACACTAATATACTGGGCATCATGGACCGAATATCATGTCAGATTCTGGACAGGACCTTGGGAAGAGCAGGAAAAGTAGAAAGCAGATAGAAGGTCTAGAATTACTGTGAAATTAACGTCAGATCAGACCCAGTCTAAATGAATGATTACCTGATTTATTACTTGACTAATAAGTAATCACACGAAAACAAGTGCAATCTGTCCTTAAACTGACCCCTTGAACTGTAAAACCTGTGCTTTCAAATGAATTGCAGATAACCATCTGTTTGCAAATCACTTGTAAGCTTTTGGTCCACTTTCAGGTGTTTGCAGGAAATGTCTGTAATAACTTTGGTAGTGAAGCAGATCTGCGATTTGCCTGCAGTGTGTCCATATAACGCAGCACAGAGGGCCACATTGGAAGACGGACGCTCAGAAGCGACCCAGCAGAGCAGGGAGACAGAGACACTGTACCATGCCTTGTGTTGTCATGGAGACCGCTTTCACCTTCCTCTTCATCGCGGGGCTGTGTGAAGGGGCCACAATCCTGCTCAGGGAGCATTTTTATGTGAGTGATTTTAAGAATTGGTATGACGCGTTGCAGCACTGCCAAGCACAGTTCACTGGCCTTTCCCGTGTGCTGACCGAGGATGACGTGGAACGGGTTATAAACTCTGTTCCTGGTCGTGCCACAACCTCGGCTTGGATTGGTCTGAAGCAAGACAGCGATAGACAGTGGAGATGGTCAGGAGGCACAGCATTAAACTTCAACAAATGGGCATCTGGCGAGCCAGGTTCTGACTACCGGAATGACTGTGTTTATGCGAGGGATGGTCTCTGGTATAACAAAGGATGTGATGATCCTATACCATTCTATTGCTTTAAGGCATATAAAAGGGAGCTGACTCTGGTGCAGGAGGCGATGACATGGGAAAACGCTCTGGTTTACTGCAGGAGTAAGCACACCGACCTTTCCAGCCTGCTCTCAAACTACACTGCTGAGAAGGTTATAAGCAGCACAGGAGCCACGACTGACTTTGTGTGGACAGGCCTGCGATTCCTGATGGGCAAGTGGTTTTGGGTGAACGGAGAAACTATCGTTCCCAAGATAAACTGGAAATATCCACAGAATTCCGAGTGTCCGAGCGCTACACGCCGCTGTGGAGCCCTGTCAGTTCGAGAGAAAGTTTTTGTAGCAATGCCTTGTGATGAGGAGCTCAACTTCATCTGCTACTTGAAGTTATAGTGCCCTAAGAAGAGCGTGTGTACTTAGCACAGCATTTCTTCTCTAGTGATTCAAGTCTGCCAGCTTTACTGTAAACCTTCAGTTTAAATTACCTATTGTTTGTCTCCTTCAAATTATTTTTTATTACAGTGCAACAACATTGGTGTGTTTATGAGAACTGTATCTCTCCACTAGATTGCATTGCATCATTCACACATCTATTTTTTGTGCATAAAGAATATTAATATTTCTTTGATCAGTTTGAATTATTTTTCGACTGCATTGGCATGCTTTGAGAAAAATATATAAAAACCTTGTTCTGTTGTATTCTCTTTTATTTTAAATAACTTTTTACTTGTTTTCCAGAATTCCATCTGTGATGTTACAATAATACAGACATGTATGCTTAATATCTCAATTTATAGTGTAATAGCATTCATGCATTTATGATTGTTTATATCACTTTAATAATTTTTCTGTTGGGATTGTCTTGCAACTATATTTACAGTCCTATACTCCAGTAACAGAGTGAAAATCTTTATGCACACAAGACACATCATAGTCAATTCTTTAGATACATAGAACTTTTCAATGGAATGTATGTATTTTAGTTTTGTTCATATATATTTGTGATTATTAGAACCAATTATAAGAACCAATGCAATGAGACATTTCTTTATTAAATTTAATGTGAGAACCGAAATAAATAAAAAAATTATTTAAAAATGTGCCATTGTTCATAGTAATGTCAATACTATCGTCATTCTCAAATTTCATAATCACCCTATACACAAGGGAAACATAATTGATGGCATGCTATTCATTTTTTATATGGGTTGCTTTGATTCTTTTCCTTGAAATACATTTTTTTTTTTAACTGTTTTAATTTTTTTTTTTTTTTTCTTTTTGTCTTCCCTGTAAATTTATTATTTATTTAATCCACAAAGAGCTGGCTGTGTTGTAGGTAAAATGTTGGTCAGTTAACCAGTCAGGGGGGGGGGGGGAAATGTGTTAAATATAAGGAAAAGACAGAGGTTTTTGCTAATGTTAGCTAGTTAGATGCTTGGATGCACAACATCAGCTCTCTGATGGTTACTGCATGATGGTCACTGTACTCACCTGTTACCTTCAAAGGCAGAGTGCAAGTGTTAATATCTCCATGACAACAAAGCTGATACCGAGTGGCTGATACATTAGAGAGGCTGCAGTTGCTAACTAAACACCTTTAACCCTTTATTTATCTCAACATATTACAGGTCGCTATTCTTATGTAGGTTATAGTGAACAATCAAGTAACATAGCATGACATAACATAACATAGCATAACGTAAAGCTCGTACCCTGATTACCTACAGTCTAGATAGTATCTAACATCATATCAAAGCTTGTCTCGAAAATCTTCAAAGTTTCTGCCTCTACTACATCCCCTGGCAGGCTATTCCACATATTGACTACTCTCTACATGAAAAAAAAATATTTTCTAATGTCTGTACGGAATTTACCTTTTGCCAATTTCCATTTATGTGCCTTAGTTCTACTAACAGAACTCAACCTGAAGAACCTCTTGTAGTTCACTTTGTTCAACCCTTTTATGAATTGAAAAGCCTCAATCAAATCACCCCTAAGTCTTCTTTTACTAAGCTTGAAGAGATTAAGCATCCTAAGTCTTTCCTCATAGCTTTTGTCTTTCATTCCAGAAGTCAATTTGGTTGCCCTTCTTTGAACCTTTTCCAGAGTCTCTTCATTGATGATGCACCTGACATCCTCCTTCAATCAGTGTTGAAAAAGAAATCTTTAGGATTACTTTTTGCATCTTGGACAATTTGCCTTTCAAAGACCCTCTTAGCTTCCCATAGTTTTGTTTTAACATTGGCAAGCATATTACAATATTCAGCCTCATTTCTCTCAGTGCTGTTGATTTTAAATATCTTATACAGTTTTTTTTTTTTTTTTTTCCAAAATCTTCCGTGTGACTTGGTTCATCCACTGGGGAGACTGCTTCTGCCACCTACTTTTCCTTGCTTTCGTTATAAAATTGCATTGTGCCTCGAGAATTACCCTTTGAACCTGCCCCAATTTTCATTCACAGTCTTGCAGTCAAAAAAGCTGCAGCCAGTCAATATTACTTGAATTTGCTCATGCAGGGCAGTTCACAGAACTCGGCCTCTCATCAGACCCTCAGAGTAAAACAGACTGGTTACTGGGCTGACAGGGAGTCAGTAACCGGGATGAAGAGTCAGTGCTCAGTTGCAAATTGGATCTGCATTACATGAACTTTAGGTTCTCCATAATGCAATGTGATCAAGTTTTGTATTGTGAACTGATGTCATGGGAAACAAGTCGGTGTGTTTGGTGGTGGGGTGCTGACTAAAGATCTTGATACCTATGGGTCAGCACTCAGCTAGATACCAAGGTTAGCCCAGGTTAAACAGCAGTCTCCTCAGTCTATGCATAACTGTTAGCACTGAGGAAAGGTTGAAACATTATTTTATTTTTGGAGTCAGAGAACTGAGATAACATTAAATTAATCCCATTCCAGTGGCACCTGGTAAAACTACACACGTTTCTTTATTATTATTTATTTAGTTTATTTAAACAGGGACAGTTTACAAAGAACATTAACCTTATATAAAACAAGGAAAGATGTAATGTACCGGGTTATAGCAATTTGCTAATTTCCACCCGTAGTCCCTGGGCAGGTATCACTCAGATACCTCCGCTGTTTGGTTTATCTGAGGGGCTTCTTACACTCACATCTTCTTAAAATTGACTTGTCTAAAATTAAAAACTATTGCCATAGAGTTGGCCTGGTTCATTTACCAGAATACATCAAAACTAAGCACAGAATGATCACTAGTTCCAAGTGGGTCAACTACCTCTGTGCTAAAAATTCTGTCTGGATCATTACATAGCACCAAATCCAGAACTGGTATCCCTCTTGTAGGCTGACTGACAACTGCAACAAATTGTCTTTTTAAGATCTAACATTTATTCCCTCACTTTATTCCTGTGCTGTAATCAATTCCCAATTAATACTAGGGTAATTGAAATCACCCAGATTAATAGTCTCACCTTCCTGACAATTGAATTCACACCACTCTCTGAAGCTGGCGGCAGTAACAGACGCCAATAGAAAAGTCCTTTTCATGTTCCCCTATGAGCATAATCCAAATATGTGTATATGTATATATATGATGGGCTTCCTTTTACCACAAGGGTACCAGTTCATGAATTAATACTAAAAACCAATAATAGTCAAATAATTAAGTGATCAATTGGAAGTAATAATAAAAAGAAAAAATATTATAAGAAACAAGAAATAAATAATAATAAAAATGAGTTCACAATATGGCCAATATGTTTCATTTAGCAAAACTCACTTATTTGAATGAGGATATGCATGTTTTGTTTTACAAAATGTGTTATTTACAAATTATTGATAGAAGCATTATGAGAAAAATGACTGATTCCAGGTTGTTTTACTTTGTCTGTCAGGATGTTTGCTGGACTGTTGCTGTGTCTGTTGTTTGGTGCCAAATGGCTGACCACGTGCCTGGGTGACATTTTTCACACACTCACACACACGCACGCACACACACACACACACACACACACACACACACACACACAATCGCGTGCGCACACACACACACAGTTTAACTCAGGGAAAGGATCACAAAATGGGTTATGTCCTTTTCTGCCACTGGAGGGCGGTAAGGGAGCGTTCAGCGGGTTCGGATTATAAGCATCTGCTATTACCTCCATGAACTGGGATGAGTGTAGAGTCTCCAAGGTAATGAGAATAATCCTTGTGCCTGACTGTTTTATTCATTGCTCAACACTTCAGTCTAGTCTTTCTTCATGGGGCTAATCTCTGTACAGGGGTCTGTTATTTTAATGTCTCACTAAAAGCATCCTCTTGACCAGTCTTCTTCAATGTTCGTGGATTTCAGACCTTTGAATTTGTCCTGATGACCATAAACAGAGGACAGGATGGTATTGCCCTGATTCTTACAAAACTCTTTGTGTTGATGCAAAATGAACCATCGACACACGTTTGGGTGCACCGGGCACTTCCTTTGACACTGCCTACAAAGAGCACCAGTGCAGGAAAAAGTCACAGCTGGTTTGCCGGTTTGTCCTCTTCAAGTAAGAGAGGAGCAACTGCCCCAGGTGAAGGAATTCAAGTATCTTGGGGTCTCATTAACGAGTGAGGGGAAAAGGGATTTGGAGATCGACGGTTTGCAAATAGCCTGTCAGCCTTTGGTCCACTGTCAGGTCTTTGCATCACATGACTGTAATAACTTTGGAGGCGAAGCAGAACTGTGATTTGCCTGCAGTGTGCCCATATAACACAGCACAGAGGGCCACATTGGAAGACAGACGCTCAGAAACGACCCAGCAGAGCAGGGTAGAGAGACAGAGGCAATGCACTATGCCAACTGTTGTCATGGAGACCGCTTTCACCTTCCTCTTCATCGCGGGGCTCTGTGAAGGGACCATAGTCCTGCTCAGGGAGTATTTTTATGTGAGAGAATTTAAGAATTGGTATGAATGTGGAATGACGAGGATGACGTGGAACAACCCAAAGATGGACAGTGGAGATGGAGAGGAGGCACAGCGTTAGACTTTGAAAAATGGGAATCTGGCGAGCCAGATTCTGACGACACACATAACTGTGTTTTTGCGAGGGACGATCGCTGGCGCAACACAAGATGTTCTGACGACTTACACTTCTATTGCTTTAAGGCATATAACAGGAAGCTGACTGTGGTGCAGGAGGCGATGACCTGGGAAAACGCTCTGGTTTACTGCAGGAGTAAGCACACCGACCTCTCCAGCCTGCTCTCAAACTACACTGCTGAGAAGGTTATAAGCAGCACAGGAATCACAACTGACTTTGTCTGGACAGGCCTGCGATTCCTGATGGGCAAGTGGTTTTGGGTGGACGGCGAAACTGTCATGGCCAAGATAAACTGGCAATATCCACAGAATTCTGTGTGTCCGAGCACTACACGCCGCTGTGGAGCCCTGTCAGTTAAAGAGAAAGTTTTTGTAGCAAGACCTTGTGATGAGGAGCTCAGCTTCATCTGTTACTCAGAGTTATAGTGCCCTAAGAAGAGTGTGTAGTTAGCACAGCATTTCTTCTCTAGTGATTCAACTCCGGCAGCTTTGGCAGCTGTTCTGACTGCAGTGGGAAGCTCCACTAAGCACTAGGGGGCAAGAAACGTGACCAGGAAAGGGGGGGTGGGGGGTGGGGGGGCTGTGCAGAGGTAGCACAGGTACCACAGTTCTGTTCTTATCTTGACGCTATTAGGCATGCCCGCTGTGTGACATTTTCATTCAAATATTTTTTCTTTACTAACCGTCATTTCACCAGATAGGTCTACTGAGCACTCTTTTTGGAACCACCCCAAATTTGGAACCTGGATTGAAGTAAACAGATCTGTTACAGATTTTACTCAGCACAGTTATCCAGCTAACTCAGTAATCCTGCTTTTTGAAATACCCCCAAGGAAAACAATGTTAACACCCCTACTCTTAAAAATCAGTGTGGGATTTTTAATGGCCGTTGTGAGTCAGAACCTCGGTTTAGCATCTCATCTGAAGGGCAGCAGTTCTTACAGCACCGTGCTGGAGCACTGCATTTGTATGTTGCTCCAGAGGGCAGAGCGCCCTCTACTGGCTCACCAACACCTCTTCTAGCAGTAATTAATTTCCCAGGTCTCCCATCCAAGTAAACACCAAGCCTATTCTGCATAGCATCAGCAACACTAATATACTGGGCATCATGGACCGAATATCATGTCAGATTCTGGACAGGACGTCAGGAAGAGCAGGAAAAGTAGAAAGCAGATAGAAGGTCTAGAATTACTGTGAAATTAACGTCAGATCAGACCCAGTCTAAATGAATTTATTACCTGATTTATTACTTGACTAATAAGTAATCACACGAAAACAAGTGCAATCTGTCCTTAAACTGACCCCTTAAACTTTAAATCCTGTGCTTTCAAATGAATTGCAGACAACCATCTGTTTGCAAATTGCTTGTCAGCCTTTTAAAACTTTCAGGTTTTTGCATCACATGACTGTAATAACTTTGGAAGTGAAGCAGATCTGTGATTTGCCTGCAGTGTGTCCATATAACGCAGCACAGAGGGCCACATTGGAAGACGGACGCTCAGAAACGACCCAGCAGAGCAGGGAGACAGAGACACCGCACCATGCCTTGTGTTGTCATGGAGACCGCTTTCACCATCATCTTCATCGCGGGGTTCTGTGAAGGGGCCACAATCCTGCTCAGGGAGCATTTTTATGTGAGTGATTTTAAGAATTGGGATGATGCGTCGCGGCACTGCCGAGCACAGTTCACTGACCTTTCCCGTGTGCTGACCGAGGATGACGTGGAAGGGGTTATAAACTCTGTTCCTGGTCGTGGCACAACCTCGGCTTGGATTGGTCTGAAGCAAGACAGCGATAGACAGTGGAAATGGTCAGGAGGCACAGCATTAGACATAAACTTCAACAAATGGGCATCTGGCGAGCCAGGTTCTGACTACTCGAATGACTGTGTTTTTGCGAGGGAAGGTCTCTGGTATAACAAAGGATGTGGTGATCGTATGCCATTCTATTGCTGCAAGCCATGCAACGGGGAGTTAACCGTGGTGCAGGAGAAGATGACCTGGGAAAACGCTCTGGTTTACTGCAGGAGTAACAATACCGACCTCTCCAGCCTGCTCTCAGACTACACTGCTGAGAAGGTTATAAGCAGCACCGTAGCCACGACTGACTTTGTTTGGACAGGCCTGCGATTCCTGATGGGCAAGTGGTTTTGGGTGGACGGAGAAGCTATCGGGCTCGAGATAAACTGGAAATATCCACAGAATTCCGAGTGTCCGAGCGCTACACGCCGCTGTGGAGCCCTGTCAGTTCAAGAGAAAGTTTTTGTTGCAATGCCTTGTGATGAGGAGCTCAACTTCATCTGTTACTTGAAGTTATAGTGCCCTAAGAAGAGCGTGTGTACTTAGCACAGCATTTCTTCTCTAGTGATTCAAGTCTGCCAGCTTCACTGTAAACCTTTAGTTTAAATTACCTATTGTTTGTCTCCTTCAAATGATTTTTTATTACAGTGCAACAACATTGGTGTGTTTATGAAAACTGTATCTCTCCACTAGATTGCTCTAACATTCACACATCTATTTCTTGTGCATAAAGAATATTAATATTTCTTTGATCAGTTTGAATTATTTTTTGACTGCATTGGCATGCTTTGAGGAAAATATATAAAAACCTTGTTCTGTTGCATTCTCTTTTAGTTTAAATAACTTTTTACTTGTTTTCCATAATTCCATCTCTAAATAATACAGACATGTATGCTTAATATCTTAATTTATTGTGTAATAACATTCATGCATTTATGATTGTTTATATCACTTTAATAATTTTTATATTGGCATTGTCTTGCAACTGTACAGACAGACATATCTTTATCAATACTTTACATACATAGAACTTTTCAATGGAATGTATGTATTTTAGTTTTGTTCATATATATTTGTGATGATAATTATGAAAACCAATGCAATGAGACATTTCTTTATTACATTTAATGTGAGAACCAAAATCAATTAAATTATTAAGAAATGTGCCATTATTCATAATAATGTAAACACTATCCTGATTCTCAAATTTCATAATCCTCCTATAAACCAGGGAAACATAATTGATGGCATGCTATTCATTTTTGATATGTGTTGCTTTTGTTTATTTTCTTTGAAATAAACCTTTTTTTTTAACTGTCAATTTCTTAATCTTCCCTGTATATTTTAATCTGTTTAATGCAGAAAAAGCTGACTGTGTTGCATGAAAAATGTGGGTCAATAAACCAGACAGGGGGAAAATGACTCTCAGGATCTCAAGGTTTTTTATTGAGGGCGTGTCTCCCTGTGCACTTGAACAAAGAGCTGAAATGAAGAACCTTTTTCCAGAGTCCGGTCCATTCTCAGCACTGGGCAGCACCAAGTCTGTCCGTTTTAAGCCAAACAGTACACTTTTAGTAAGTTGGCAAAAAAAAGTTGGCCTTCTAAACCCAAAGCTGGAAAAAACCCAAATCAGGCACACCTGCCTGTAATTTTCCACATGTTCTTTTTTAACATGCAAATCGCCGGATTAACCAAAGTGCTGCTGCTAGGGAGTGTCAAGCTGATGTCTACCACCATGGCGTCATCATGGATGCAACGTCATTACATTATGCAACAGTCCTCAGGCAGATGCTCTTATCCAGTGTGATGAACAGCAGCGGAGGGGAGAACATCAGTGCTACCCTCAGAAATATAAAAATGCGGTATCACCATGAAGGCACAGAGGCCCATTTATAGTCACTAAGTGTAATATTAACCCAACAAACAACAATTTGTGTTGTAACAAAAAAGTAGGATTATGAGATAACCTAACGCACACAACTATATCTGTAATATCATCTAAAAGAAAATCCAAGGAAACAAAGAGCAGGTGCAGTGAGAAGAGGTGAGTCTTCAGTTTGCGTCAGAAGATGGGCAGGGTTTCTGCTGTTCTGACTGCAGTGGGAAGATGGGCAGGGTTTCTGCTGTTCTGACTGCAGTGGGAAGATGGGCAGGGTTTCTGCTGTTCTGAATGCAGTGGGAAGATGGGCAGGTTTTCTGCTGTTCTGACTGCAGTGGAAGATAGGCAGGGTTTCTGCTGCTCTGACTGCAGTGGGAAGATGGGCAGGGTTTCTGCTGTTCTGACTGCAGTGGGAAGATGGGCAGGGTTTCTGCTGTTCTGACTGCAGTGGGAAGATGGGCAGGGTTTCTGCTGTTCTGACTGCAGTGGGAAGATGGGCAGGGTTTCTTCTGTTCTGACTGCAGTGGGAAGATGGGCAGGGTTTCTGCTGTTCTGACTGCAGTGGGAAGATGGGCAAGGTTTCTGCTGTTCTGACTGCAGTGGGAAGATGGGCAGGGTTTCTGCTGTTCTGATTGCAGTGGGAAGATGGGCAAGGTTTCTGCTGTTCTGACTGCAGTGGGAAGATGGGCAGGGTTTCTGCTGTTCTGACTGCAGTGGGAAGATGGGCAGGTTTTCTGCTGTTCTGACTGCAGTGGGAAGATGGGCAGGGTTTCTGCTGTTCTGACTGCAGTGGGAAGATGGGCAGGGTTTCTGCTGTTCTGACTGCAGTGGGAAGATGGGCAAGGTTTCTGCTGCTCTGACTGCAGTGGGAAGATGGGCAGGGTTTCTGCTGTTCTGACTGCAGTGGGAAGATGGGCAGGGTTTCTGCTGTTCTGACTGCAGTGGGAAGATGGGCAGGGTTTCTGCTGTTCTGACTGCAGTGGGAAGATGGGCAGGTTTTCTGCTGTTCTGACTGCAGTGGGAAGATGGGCAGGGTTTCTGCTGTTCTGACTGCAGTGGGAAGATGGGCAGGGTTTCTGCTGTTCTGACTGCAGTGGGAAGATGGGCAGGGTTTCTGCTGTTCTGATTGCAGTGGGAAGATGGGCAAGGTTTCTGCTGTTCTGACTGCAGTGGGAAGATGGGCAGGGTTTCTGCTGTTCTGACTGCAGTGGGAAGATGGGCAGGTTTTCTGCTGTTCTGACTGCAGTGGGAAGATGGGCAGGGTTTCTGCTGTTCTGACTGCAGTGGGAAGATGGGCAGGGTTTCTGCTGTTCTGACTGCAGTGGGAAGATGGGCAAGGTTTCTGCTGCTCTGACTGCAGTGGGAAGATGGGCAGGGTTTCTGCTGTTCTGACTGCAGTGGGAAGATGGGCAGGGTTTCTGCTGTTCTGACTGCAGTGGGAAGATGGGCAGGGTTTCTGCTGTTCTGACTGCAGTGGGAAGATGGGCAGGTTTTCTGCTGTTCTGACTGCAGTGGGAAGATGGGCAGGGTTTCTGCTGTTCTGACTGCAGTGGGAAGATGGGCAGGGTTTCTGCTGTTCTGACTGCAGTGGGAAGATGGGCAAGGTTTCTGCTGTTCTGACTGCAGTGGGAAGATGAGCAGGGTTTCTGCTGTTCTGATTGCAGTGGGAAGATGGGCAAGGTTTCTGCTGTTCTGACTGCAGTGGGAAGATGGGCAGGGTTTCTGCTGTTCTGACTGCAGTAGAAGATGGGCAGGGTTTCTGCTGTTCTGACTGCAGTGGAAAGATGGGCAAGGTTTCTGCTGTTCTGACTGCAGTGGGAAGATGGGCAGGGTTTCTGCTGTTCTGACTGCAGTGGGAAGATGGGCAGGGTTTCTGCTGTTCTGACTGCAGTGGAAAGATGGGCAAGGTTTCTGCTGTTCTGACTGCAGTGGGAAGATGGGCAGGGTTTCTGCTGTTCTGACTGCATTGGGAAGCTCCACTAAGCACTAGGGGGCAAGAAACGTGACCAGGAAAGGGGGGGTGGGGGGTGGGGGGGCTGTGCAGAGGTAGCACAGGTACCACAGTTCTGTTCTTATCTTGACGCTATTAGGCATGCCCGCTGTGTGACATTTTCATTCAAATATTTTTTCTTTACTAACCGTCATTTCAGCTGATAGGTCAACTGAGCACTCAGTTCTCTTTTTGGAAGCACCCCAAATTTGGAACCTGGGTTGAAGTAAACAGATCTGTTACCGATTTTTCTCAGCACAGTTATCCAGCTAACTGAGTAATCCTGCTTTTTGAAATACCCCCAAGGAAAACAATGTTAACACCCCTACTCTTAAAAAGCAGTGTGGGATTTTTAATGGCCGTTGTGAGTCAGAACCTCGGTTTAGCGTCTCATCTGAAGGGCAGCAGCTCTTACAACTCCGTGCTGGAGCACTGCATTTGTATGTTGCTCCAGAGGGCAGAGCGCCCTCTACTGGCTCACCAACACCTCTTCTAGCAGTAATTAATTTCCCAGGTCTCCCATCCAAGTAAACACCAAGCCTATTCTGTTTAGCATCAGCAACACTAATATACTGGGCATCATGGACCGAATATCATGTCAGATTCTGGACAGGATGTCAGGAAGAGTAGAAAAAGTAGAAAGCAAATAGAAGGTCTAGAATTACTGTGAAATTAATGTCAGATCAGACTGAGAATTAATTAATGATTGCCTGATTAATGACTTGACAAATAACTAATCATACAAAAACAAGTGCAATCTGTCCCAACTGACCTCTTAAACTTTAAATCCTGTACTTTCAAATGAATTGCAGGGAACCATCTGTTTGCAAATTGCTTGTAATCTTTTGGTCCACTGTCAGGTGTGTGCATGACATGACTGTAATAACTTTGGAAATGAAGCAGATCTGTGATTTGCCTGCAGTGTGTCCATATAACACAGCACAGAGGGCCACTTTGGACAGAAACGACCCAGCAGAGCAGAGAGACAGAGGCACTCCACCATGCCAACTGTTGTCATGAAGACCGCTTTCACCTTCCTCTTCATCGCGGGACTCTGTGAAGGGACCACAATCCTGCTCAGGGAGCATTTTTATGTCAGAGAATTTAGGACTTGGAATGATGCGTTGCAGAAGTGCAAAACGCAGTACACTGGCCTTTCCCTTGTGCTGACCGAGGATGACGTGGAACGGGTTATGAACTCTGTTCCTGCTGGTGCTCCAGCTTCAGCATGGATTGGTCTGATTCGACCCAATGATCACACTGGACTGTGGATGTGGTCAGGAGTCACAGCATTAGACATAAACTTCAAACAATGGGCACTTGACGAGCCAGATTTTGACAGCACACATGACTGTGTTTATGCGAGGGACGGTCGCTGGCACAACACAAGATGTACTGATGGCTTACACTACCATTGCTTTAAGGCATATAACAGGAAGTTGACTGTGGTGCAGGAGACGATGACCTGGGAAAACGCTCTGGTTTACTGCAGGAGTAAGTACACCGACCTTTCCAGCCTGCTCTCAGACTACACTGCTCAGAAGGTTATAAGCAGCACAGTAGCCACGACTGACTTTGTGTGGACTGGCCTGCGTTTCCTGATGGGCGAGTGGTTTTGGGTGGATGGAGAAACTCTCACAGGCAATATAAGCTGGCAATATCCACAGAATTCTGTGTGCCCGAGCACTACACGCCGCTGTGGAGCCCTGTCAGTTAAAGAAAACGTTTTTGTAGCAATGCCTTGTGACGAGGAGCTCAACTTCATCTGTTACACACAGTTGTAGGGCCGTTAGGAGAGCGTATGTACTTCGCACAGCATTTTCTCACTTGCGATTCAACTCTGCCAGCTGTGCTGGAAGCTTCAAGTTCAAATTGTCTTTGATTTGTCTCCTTTAAGTAAATATTTCTTACTTTACCAGTATGAAAACTTTTGTGCGGTTCTGAAAAGTGTGCGTGCTTAACACGCCATTTCTTCTGTAAATTTTTACTTTAAGTTGCCTTTTATTTGTCTCCTTCAAGTGACTTTTTCTTCATGTTCTTAAAAATGGGTGTGTTTCTGAAAATTGTATCTCTATTAGAATGCACTAACATTCACACATTTATTTTTATGTATAAAGAATATGAATATTTCTTTATAATTTAAATTATTTTACAACTACATTGGCATGCTGTGAGCAATATACAAAACCTAGTACTGTTGCATTTTCTTTTCGTTTGAATGACTTTCTACTTGTTTCCCACAATTCCATCTCTAATGTTCAGATTATACAGACATTATGCTTATATAAGTTGAGACAGACAGTATGCTTAATATATCAATTTATAGTCTAATAGCATTCATGCATTTATGATTTTTCATATAACTTTAATCATTTTTATGTTGGCATTGTCTTGCAACTGTATATACAATCCTATACTCCAGTAGCAGATTGAAAGTTGTTAGGCTCACATGGACATATCATAGTCAATACTTTAGATACATAAAACTTTTCAATGGAGTGAATGTACTTTAGTTTCGTTCATACATATTTGTGATGATTATTATTAGTACCAATGCAATAAGATATTCTTTCATTACATTTGAGAACACAAATAAATAAAAAATAATTAAGAATTGTGCCATTGTTCATAATAATGTGAAAACTATCCTCATTCTTAAATTTCATAATCCTCCTATACACAAAGGAAATATAATTTATGATTCTCAGTCAAGAAGCTACACCCAGTTAATATTATTATAATTTGCTCGCATCTTTTTAAAATTGGCTTATCTAAAATGTAAAACTCTGGCAATAGAGGAGGCCTTGTTAATTTGCCAAATACATCACAACTAACTGCAAAATGAGCCTCAAGTGGCTTGATTACCTCAATGCTACAAATTCTGTATGGATCATTACATAGCACCAAATCCAGAACTGATTTCCCTCTTGTAGGCTGACTGACAACTGCGCCAAAGAAAAGGTCATTTACAACATCTAAAGATTCTTCCTCACTTTTGTCTTGTCCTGTCATCAATTCCCAATTAATAGCAGGGTAATTGAAGTCACCCATAATTATACTCTCACCTTCCTGACAAGCTTGTTTCATGTTTCCAAAGAGCATTGAATCCACACTACTGTCTGAAGCTGGTGGCCGGTAACACACGCCTACCATAAGGCCCTCCTCATGTTCCCCTGTGAGCTTTATCCAAATATCCCCACTAGGCAGGAGCTGGTCAATTTCTGGAATTTACTACACATTAAAATTTTACTTGGTGTGGACATAATGTATACTATCTGTTCGAATAACAACAGAACAAAGACCATGAGTAGTGTTAAATTAAATATGATATTGTGCTAACAACACAAAGGTTGTGGGCTCCATCCCAGGAGACTACATATATTGAACAATGTGTGCGTCCATATACTGTATGTTGCTTTGGATAAAAAAGCATCTGCTGAGAAACACACACACACATACCTATATATGTGTGTGTATACTTAATAAAAATAAAAAATTAAAGTAAATTTTTTTTTTTAAACGAATAATAATAATAATAATAATAATAATAATAATAATAATAATAATAATGAGTTGATGGGACAGCCAATATGTTTTATTTGAAATTCTTGCAACCTGCAAAATTTACTCATTTGAATGAGGATATGTATGTGTTGTTTTACAAAATGTATTATTTACAAATTATTGATAGAAGCATTATGAGAAAAATTACTGATTTCAGGTTGTTTTACTTTGTCTGTCAGGATGTTTGCTGGACTGTTGCTGTGTCCGTTGTTTGGTGCCAAATGGCTGACCACGTGCCTGGGTGACATCTTTCACACACACACACACACACACACACACACAATCGCGTGCGCACGCACACACAGTTTAACTCAGGGAAAAGATCACAAAATGGGTTATGTCCTTTTCTGTCACTGGAGGGCAGTAAGGGAGCATTCAGTGGGTTTGGAATATAAGCATTGTCTTTCTTCATGGGGCTAATCTCTGTGCAGGGGTCTGTTATTTTAATGACTCACTAAAAGCATCCTCTTGACCAGTCTTCCTCAATGTTCCTGGATTTCAGACCTTTGAATTTGTCCTGATGACCATAAACAGAGGACAGGATGGCATCTCTCTGATTCTTTCTAAACTCTTTGTGTTAATGCAAAATAAACCATCGACACACGTTTGGGTGCACCGGGCACTTCCTTTGACTCTGCTTACAGAGAGTGCCAGGACAGGAAGAAGTCACGGCTGGTTTTCCAGGCAGTACCCTGGAGTGGAGCCTGCCTCTGTCTCATCTGTAGTTGTGGCTTGTCAAGGCTGAGACTAAATCATGTGCATTTTTAGGGTGCTACACCCTCAGAATGGAGACATGGAACCACAACTCTGTTTAGGAAAATGGCACTGGAATCATCTCAGTAGTGGGGTCCAAACACAAAGGAATACAGGTGCTTTTTAAAACAGGCTGTAATACAATGCAACAGTACAGACCTCTCAGGATGCTAATCAAGGTTTTTTTTTTATTGAGGATGTGTCTCCCCATGCGCTAGAACAAAGAGCTGAAGTGAAGAATCTTTTTCCAACGTCCGGTCCAGTCTCAGTACTGGTCAGCAACACGTCTTTCTGTTTTAAGCCAAACCGTTCAGTTTTATTAAGTTGACACGTTTTTAAGGGAAAACGTTCAAAAAACCAAAAGTGCCAGTTGGCCTTCTAAACCGAAAGCTGGAAAAACCCAAACCAGGCACACCTGCTTGTAATTTTCCACATGTTCTTTTTTAACATGCAAATTTCCAGATTAACCAAAGTGCTGCTGCTAGGGAGGGTCAAGCTGATGTCTACCATCATGGCTGCAACGTCATTACATTATGCAACAGTCCTCAGGCAGATGCTCTTATCCAGTGTGAGGAACAGTAGCGGAGGGGAGAACATCAGTGCTACCCTCAAAAATATAAAAATGGGGTATCACCATGAAGGCACAGAGGCCCATTTAAAATCGTAAAGCAGGATTATTCAGTTAGCCGAATAACTGCACTGAGTAAAAGCCGGAACCCTCCCAAATCTGGAACATGGACTGAAATAAAAAACGGTGTTCAGGATTTGGAACCACTCCAAATCTGGAACATAGATTGAAGTAAGCAGATCCGTTACAGGTTTTACCCAGCGCAATTATCCAGCTAACTCAGTAATCCTGCTTTGTGAAATACCTGCAAGGTTAGCACCTCTAATCTAAAAGACTCGCGTGGGTTTTTAATGGTTGTTGTGAGTCAGAACCTCAGTTTAGCATCTCATCTGAAGGGCAGCAGCTCTTACAGCTCCGTGCTGGAGCACTGCATTTGTATGACGCTCCAGAGGGAAGAGCATCCTCTACTGACTTTCTAAACATAATATCCTGTACTTTCAAATGAATTGCACAGAAACATCCGTTTGCAAATCACTTGTTAGCTTTTGGTCCACTTCCAGGTGTTTGCAGGAAATGACAGTGATTACTTTGGAAGTGAAGCAGATCTGTGATTTGCCTGCAGTGTGTCCATATAACGCAGCACAGAGGGCCACATTGAACGACCCAGCAGAGCAGAGAGACAGAGTCACTGCACCATGCCTTGTGTTGTCACGGAGACCGCTTTCACCTTCCTCTTCATCGCGGGGCTGTGTGAAGGGGCCACAATCCTGCTCAGGGAGCATTTTTATGTGAGTGTTTTTAAGAATTGGTATGAAGCGTTGCAGCACTGCCGAGCGCAGTACACTGGCCTTTCTAATGTGCTGACCGAGGATGACGTGGAACGGGTTATAAACTCTGTTCCTGGTCGTGCCACAACCTCGGCTTGGATTGGTCTGAAGCAAGACAGCGATAGACAGTGGAGATGGTCAGGAGGCAAAGCATTAGACATAAACTTCAACAGATGGGCATCTGGCGAGCCAGGTTCTGACTACTCGAATGACTGTGTTTATGCAAGGGATGGTCTCTGGTATAACAAAAGATGTGATGATCATATACCATTCTATTGCTGCAAGCCATGCAACGGGGAGTTAACCGTGGTGCAGGAGAAGATGACCTGGGAAGACGCTCTGGTTTACTGCAGGAGTAACAACACCAACCTCTCCAGCCTGCCCTCAAACTACACTGCTGAGAAGGTTATAAGCAGCACCGTAGCCACGACTGACTTTGTTTGGACAGGCCTGCGTTTCCTGATGGGCGAGTGGTTTTGGGTGGACGGAGAAGCTATCGGGCTCGAGATAAACTGGAAATATCCACAGAATTCCGCGTGTCCGAGCGCTACACGCCGCTGTGGAGCCCTGTCAGTTCAAGAGAAAGTTTTTGTTGCAATGCCTTGTGATGAGGAGCTCAACTTCATCTGCTACTCGAAGTTATAGTGCCCTAAGAAGAGTGTGTGTACTTAGCACAGCATTTCTTCTCTAGTGATTCAAGTCTGCCAGCTTTACTGTAAACCTCTAGTTTAAATTACCTATTGTTTGTCTCCTTCAAATGATTTTTTATTACAGTGCAACAACATTGGTGTGTTTATGAAAACTGTATCTCTCCACTAGATTGCACTAACATTCACACATCTATTTTTTGTGCATAAAGAATATTAATATTTCTTTGATCAGTTTGAATTATTTTTTGACTGCATTGGCATGCTTTGAGAAAAATATATAGAAACCTTGTTCTGTTGTATTCTCTTTTAGTTTAAATAACTTTTTACTTGTTTTCCATAATTCCATCTCTAAATAATACAGACATGTATGCTTAATATCTCAATTTATAGTGTAATAGCATTCATGCATTTATGATTGTTTATATCACTTTAATCATTTTTATGTTGGCATTGTTTTGCAACTGTACACACAGACATATCCAAGTCAATAATTTAGATACATAGAACTTTTCAACGGAATGAAAGTATTTTAGATTTGTTCAGATATGTGATGATAATTATGAAAACCAATGCAATGAGACATTTCTTTGTTACATTTAATGTGAGAACCAAAATTTAAAAAAAAAAGAATTAAGAAATGTGCCATTGTTCATAATAATGTAAATACTATCCTCGTTCTCAAATTTCATAATCTCCTATACACCAAGGAAACATAATTGATGGCATGCTATTCATTTGTTATGTGGGTTGCTTTGTTTCTTTTCCTTGAAATACATTTTTTTTTTAAACTGTCAATTTCTTAGTCTTCCCTGTAAATTTTCATTTATGTAACACACAAAGAGCTGGCTGTGTTGTAGGTTAAATGAGGGTCAATAAACCAGACAGGGGGGAAATCTGTGAAAAGACAGCAGTTTTGCAAATCTTAACTAGCCTACCCGATTGCACAACATCAGTTTTCTGATGGTTACTGCATGATGGTCACCGTACTCACCTGTTACCTTCAAAGGCAGAGCGCAAGTGTTAATATCTCCATGACAACAAAGCTGATACCGAGAGGCTGATACATTAGAGAGGCTGCGGTTGCTAACTAAACACCTTTAACCCTTTATTTATGTCAACATATCACAGGTCGCTATTCTTATGTAGGTTATTGTTAACCATTAAGTAACATAACAAGACATAACATAACATAGCATTACGTAAAGCTCGTACTCTGATTACCTTTAGTCTAGATAGTATCTAACATCGTATTAAGGCTTGTCTCGAAAATCTCCAAAATGTCTGCCTCTACTACATTGACTACTCTCTACATGAAAAAAATATTTATTCTAATTTCCATTTATGTGCCCTAGTTCTACTAACAGAACTCAACCTGAAGAATCTCTTGTCGGTCACTTTGTTGATCCCCTTTGTGAATTTAAAAGCCTCAATCAAATAACCCCCAGGTCTCCTTTTGCTAAGCTTGAAGAGATTAAGCATCCTAAGTCTTTCCGCATACCTTTTATATTTCATACCAGGAATCAATTTGGTTGCTCTTCTTTGAACCTTTTCCAGAGTCTCAATATCTTTCTTGTAGTATGGTCCCTAGAACTGCACTCAATACTCCAAGTGTGGTCAAACAAATGTATTGTATAAGAGCAAATAAGTATAACTTCCTTGGATCTATACTCAATACTTTTAGCTATATATCCCAGTATCCTATTGGCCTTTCTCTTACTGATACAGCACAGTGCCTAGAACCTGAAAGGCTTTAATCAACAATCACTCCAAAGTTTTTTTCTTTCAAATTGAGCACATTCTAATTTTGTTCCTCCCATAAAGTCATCCTGCCTAAAGTTTTTATTTCCCACATGCAGAACTTTACATTTGACTATATTGAATTTCGTTTGCCTGGTTTCTGCCCACGACTGGATTTTATTTAAATCTTCTTGAATTACTTTAGTAGATTTCATACTATTAGCTGGGCCTCCCAATTTTGAATAATCTGCAAATTTGACTGATGTACTTTCTACATCCCTGTCAAGGTCATTGATATGAATGAGGAAGAGCAGTGGTCCCAGCACCGATCCTTGAGGGACTCCATTTCCAACAGTTCCCTGCTCAGCTAATATCCCTCTGTCACATGCCAACATGACACCCCTGGGAGGGATATGCGGCAGTGCTGGGGAACACCGTTGGTTGCCACACGGAGAGAGAGACAGAGAGAGAGAGAGAGAGAGAGGGAGAGGGAGGGAGGGAGAGAGAAAGAGAGAGAGAGAGAGAGAGAGTGCACCCACACAAACCTGAAATCAAATAAACAGAAACCTTCACCCTTCCCCCTCACAGGTTCCAGGCAAAAACGAAAATAACAAGCTAAAACAACAAAGACAAAAGAAGGTAAAACGGCGTGACCACTTTCCCGTGCGCCGCCCGTAGCTGGCCCGCTTCCCAGCTCCTCCAACATGCCAGTTGAGGGTCACTTCCTTTTTCTTTTCTGCTCGAACCGAACTCCAAAATAAAACGAAACAAAATTAAGAAACACGCTCTCGCTGTGAGCTCCTGGTCTCGGCCCCGAACTGTGGAGCGCAGCACACCTGTAAGAACCTGGGCTGATTAGACAACGCAACCCAGGTGCGTGGGCTCTCTCCAACAGCCGGCACAGCCAAAAAAAAACTATTTGCCTCGCCGGTGGACTGAATACCACACCCTACTACTACTCCTTGTGTTCTACCCAGAGACTGTAAAAAATATGGACAAAGCTACTGTGACGTCACCCATTGACTCTCCGTGGGTCTCTATAACACGTTTTGAAGCTCAATGGCGGGCGCGGCCATTTTCTCGATTTGGCGCCAAAACCATAGAGTTAAGCGGTCTTGTGATTTTTACAATTTGATTGACAGTCCGGTGCGGAAAAGCCCCTCAACCTGAACGAGGCTAGCTAACTGTCTGCCGTTATGTTTTAAAATATATTATCAGATGTTTACGGAGTTTAATTTCCATCCGTGACTGTACTGTGTCATGTAGGCTAATCACGTTATATGTATGACATTAAAAATACAATTAGGCTATGTTCAGTTATCTTCAATTTATGTTTCTCAGCAAAACGAATATGCTTAGCTAGCATATCAGCTTGCCAGTGAGCTAGGTAGGCTATCCGTGGTTAGCTCACGCGTTAGCAATATGAACCACAGGGGAAGAACATTGACTACACTGATGGTCAATCAATCGGAGATGTGTAGGCTACTGGTGATTTGACTAGGCAAACTTTCGTATAACTGTCTGGTAGATCTGCTGTTAACCGAGCAAGTTATCGTCGTAGGTTTTCGCCAGTCAGTTAATGAGCCTGCTACTACTAGCTACTCCATCGCCGTTTGTGGTGTTCACTTGCTGGGTGACGCTAGCTGACCGATCGTTCGCAAATCACTTTCTACCGAATAAAAATTAACACTCAGCGCTGATTAACAAATCTACCAAGTATTTTAATAACTGATCTGCAGGCGTGTAAATATGACAACGCACTTTGTACGGCAAGTTTTCCACCTGGTGCATGAAGACAAAAATAATGTAGCCTACGTTGAATTTCTAATTATTATTAGGCTATAATTTTTTTCTTGTAAATCGTCAAAACCAATGGAGAAAAGCCAATATACGCAAGGAGCCCCCAGAACCGATTCTGAGAACCACTGTCTTAAATGCCTAGCTTGTCGGTCTCTTAAATGCTAAAAACATGTTCCTTTCTAAATGCCAAGATGGTTAATTTCGTTAAATTCTGTGTGTGTGATTTCATCGTGTGTTGTATATTCAGCAAATGAACCTTGAAACTCTTAATTCGCTTCGTGAAACTGAAAAAGTGTTTATCCCAAAATCGGGATTATAGTAGCTTTGTCACATGCGTGAAGCATGGCCCAGGTAGACATTTACGGAATGTACACGACTGACAAGCCGCCAAACACGTTTGACAGATTGAATGTTTGCCGGTTAAGGTTAGCTAGCTAGTCAAATGGCTTGGTAGCCGAAGTTGCGAACTGTTTTAGCACAGGCTACTACTGGACTACCAAATATAGCAAGCTGATTACGCTTTCTGCCAACTAATTATTTGGTTAAGTAGGCTAAAGGAAATAGTAAAAATGACTCGGCTACCGAAAAACTTAAGAGGAGGATTGTTTTATGGTCGTCTAGTGCAGCTGTAAATAGCACACGCCATAATGAAATCACCACGAAATCGGATGCCTGCATTTTCAGACTTAGCACAGGCGGACCGTAGCCGGAGCCGCAATGGCAAGGCCAAGAAGCGCCACCGCCCACTCCAGTGACCATAGACTGTAGCCCCTACTGTAGCTGAGTCCTCTGCAGTAATCCGGAAGTGACGCAAGCTGTACCTCATTGGTCCAGAACAAATATTGGCACTGTGCCCAAATGACGCAATAAATCATAAAATCGACCCATGGACAGTCATAAGACCAATAAAATACACCTATTATGACTATTTGTTCTTGTGAGAAAAAATTATTGACTTTGTATTTTGATCGCATTTGTACCGTAGACTTACATGGAAACCGGATATGAAAACACCTATACTGGAGCCATCCGTAGTGGCGCTAGTGAGCAACCAGGAACTACAACACCAGGAAATGAGCTTCAAAAACGAACTCTGGTTTTGGCCGCTTGGTTCTACCCTGTAGACCAGGGATCATCAACTCTGGCCCTCGAATCCAAATCCAGCCCGGGTTTTCTTTTCTCCCGGGTAATTAGTGCTACTGATTGGCCAGACTGTCTTCACACCTGACTCCCAGGCAAAGGGAGGGTGGAAAACCAGCAGTTTTCGGCCCTCGAGGACCGTGAGTTGCTGATCCCTGCTGTAGACAGTTCCAAATCTACTCTGAAATACCCCCTCTGATTCCTAATGTCCTCATTTTGCTACCAAGTCTCTCATGTGGTACCTTATTAAATACCTTTTGGAAATCTAAGTATATAATATCAAAAGCCTTGTTATGATCAAAACACCTGGTAGTTTCTTCAAAGAACACCAGAAGGTTTGTCGGACATGACCTTCCCTTGAGAAACCTATGTTGGCTATACCTCAGGATGTTTTTATTTTGAAGAAACACTTCCAACTTGTCTCTAATGATAGACTCCGGTATTTTACATGTGATGCCAGTTAAACTGACAGGCCTGTACTTTGATGAATCAGTACGGTCCCCTTTCTTATACACTCACCGGCCACTTCATTAGGTCCACCCGTTCAACTGCAAACTGCACCCGTTAACGCAAATATCTAATCAGCCAATCACGTGGCAGCAACTAAATGCATTTAGGCATGTAGACATGGTCAAGACGACCTGCTGAAGTCCAAACCAAGCATCAGAATGGGGAAGAAAGGTGACTTAAGTGACTTTGAACGAGGCATGGTTGTTGGTGCCAGACCGGCTGGTTTGAGTATTTCAGAAATTGCTAATCTACTGTGTTTTTCACGCACAACCATCTCTACGGTTTACAGAGAATGGTCAGACTGGTTTGGGCTGATAGAAAGGCAACAGTGACTCAAATAACCACTTGATACAACCGAGGTATGCAGAAGAGCATATTGGCATTATATTACCTTGCCTCCAGTCCTCTGTCAGTTTCTAAAGACAGTCTAAAATACCTGCCAGTGGTTTAATGATGATCACGCCTAATTCTTTGAGTACCCTTGGCTGTATGCCATCAGAGCATATTTGTCTTTAGTTTATGTAATTTATCCAGAACTTCTTCATCCTCTATGTCAATAAGTCATTCTGAGTACTGAATATGCCTTCCAATCTATTAGTAACCTCTTCTCTAGTACAATGTACAATGCACAGTGTTTTTATTCTTATAAAGCAATGTTCCTTCTTCATTACTGTTGCACCTGACAATCTCCTTCAATTTCCTGGGGGGCGACATAGCTCAGGAGGTAAGCGCGGTTGTCTGGCAGTTGGAGGGTTGCTGGTTCGATCCCCACCCTGGGCGTGTCGAAGTGTCCCTGAGCAAGACACCTAACCCCCTAACTGCTCTGGTGAATGAGAGGCATCAATTGTAAAGCGCTATATAAATGCAGTCCATTTACCATCCATTGTCTAAATACAGTATGGAAAAAAAACAAAAGCATTTTGGAATACTTTTTGCATCTTGGGAAATTTGCGTTTCAAAGAGCCTCTTAGCTTCTCGTAACCTTAGCGTGCATATTGCAATATTCAGTATTATTACTCACAGTGCTCTCATTTTTGCCAAAAGGCAAAGCTCTCGATTTACCAGTCAATCTTCGTCCCTACTCTCACCTATGGCCACGAGCTATAGGTAGAGCCCGAAAGAGTGAGATCGCGAATACAAGTGGCCGAAATGGGGTTTCTTCGTAGGGTGGCAGGGCTTACTCTCCTTGATAGGGTGAGAAGCTCAGCTATCCGGGAGGACCTCAAAGTGGAGCCGCTGGTCCTCTGCATTGAAAGAAGTCGGTTGAGGTGGTTTGGGCATCTGATAGGGATGCCTCCTGGGCGCCTCCCTCTGGAGGTGTTCCGGGCTCGGCCACCGGGGAGGAGACCCAGGGGTAGACTTAGGACACACCGGAGGGATTATATCCAAAGGCTGGCCTGGGATCGCTTGGGGATCCACTGGGATGAGTTGGCAGAAGTCGCTGAGGAGAGGGACGTCTGGGCGGCCCCTTTGCCCTGACTTGGACTAAGCGGTTTGAGAATGGGTGGATGGATGGATGGATGGATGGATGGTCTGCCAGGCAATACTCTGGAGTAGAGCGTGTCTCTGTCTTATCTGTAGTTGTGGCTTGTCAAGGCTGAGACTAAATCATTTGCATTTTAAGGGTACTACACCCTTAAAGACGGAGACGTGGTGCCACAGCTCTGTTTAAGAAAAGGGCACTGGAATCATCTCAGTAGTGGGGTCGAAACACAAAGGAAGACAGGTGCTTTTTAAAACAGGCTGTAATACAACGCAACAGTACAGACCTCTCAGGATGTTAATCAAGGTTTTTTTTTCTTGAGGGCGTGTCTCCCTGTGCTCTAGAACAAAGAGCTGAACATCTGGTCAATTCCAGCACTGGTCAGCAGCAAGTCTGTCAGTTTTAAGCCAAATTGTCCATTTTTTATTAAGTACACATTTTTTAAGGGGAAACGCTCAATAATCCGAAAGTGCCAGTTGACCTTTTAAACCCAAGGCTGGAAAAACCCAAATCAGGCACACCTGCCTGTAATTTTCCACATATTCTTTTTTAACATGCAAATTTCCAGGTTAAACAAAGTGCTGCTGCTAGGGAGGGTCAAGCTGATGTCTACCACCATGGCTGTAACCTCATTGCATTACATTTACATTGGCAGGCACTTTTACTCAAAGCGATGTACAAAGTGACTTCACATTTTACATTTTATTGCAATCCTCAGGCAGATGCTCTTATCCAGTGTGAGGAACAGCAGCGGAGGGTAGAACATCAGTGCTACCCTCAGAAATATAAAAATGCGGTATCACCATGAAGGCACAGAGGCCCATTTAAAATCGTAAAGCAGGATTACTCGGCTAGCCGTATAATTGCACTGAGTAAAAGTCGGAACCCTCCCACATCTGGAACATGGACTGAAATAAAAAGAGCTGTGTTCTGGGTTTGGAACCACCCCACATCTGGAACACAGATTGAAGTAAGCAGATCCGTTACTGGTTTTACTCAGCGCAGTTATCCAGCTAACTCAGTAATCCTGCTTTGTGAAACGCCTCCAAGGTTAGCGCCTCTAATCCGAAAGAGCAGCGTGGGGTTTTTAATGGCCGTTGTGAGTCAGAACCTCGGTTTAGCATCTCATCAGCGTAATTCGTTTCCCAGGTCGCCCGTCCAAATAAACACCAAACCTATGCTGCGTAGCATCAGCAATGTCATATCAGCTGCTAACAGGATGGTATGGTTGCTGGGCATACTGGGCCTACAGGTCATCATGGATCAAATATCCTGTCAGATTCTGGACAGGATCTCGGGAAGAGCAGAAAAGCAGAAAGCAGACAGAAGAAATAATTGTGAAATTAATGTCAGATCAGACTGAGAATTAATTAGTGACTACCAGATTAGTTACTTGATTTATATGTAATCACACTAAAATAAGTGCAATTTGTCCCAAATGACCTTTTAAACTTCAAATCCTGTGCTTTCAAATGAATTGCACAGAACCATCTGTTTGCAAATTGCTTGTCAGCCTTTGATCCACTGTCAGGTTTTTGCATCGCATGACTGTAATAACTTTGGTAGTGAAGCAGATCTGTGATTTGCCTGCAGTGTGTCCATATAACGCAGCACAGAGGGCCACATTGGAAGACAGACGCTCAGAAACGACCCAGCAGAGCAGAGAGACAGAGACACCGCACCATGCCTTGTGTTGTCATGGAGACCGCTTTCACCTTCCTCTTCATCGCGGGGCTCTGTGAAGGGGCCACAGTCCTGCTCAGGGAGCATTTTTATGTGACTGAACTTAAGAATTGGTATGATGGGGCGCAGAGGTGCAAAACACAGTTCACTGACCTTTCCCATGTGCTGACCGAGGATGACGTGGAACGGGTTAAAAACTCTGTTCCTGATGGTACTTCAGCCTCAGCATGGATTGGTCTGAATCGACCCAGTCTTCTCGATAAACTGTGGAAGTGGTCAGGAGTCACACCATCAGACTTCAAAAACTGGGACAGCGGTCAGCCAGATTCTGACGACACACATGACTGTGCTTACGCGCAGGAAGGTCTCTGGCACAACAGAAAATGTTCTGACAGCTTACACTTATTTTGCTTTAAGGCATATAACAGAATGTTGACTCTGGTGCAGGAGGCGATGGCATGGGAAAACGCTCTGGTTCACTGCAGGAGTAAGTACACCGACCTCTCCAGCCTGCTCACCCTGCACACTGCTCAGAAGGTCATGAACGGTATAGAAAACACGACTGACTTTGTGTGGATAGGCTGGCGTTTCCTGATGGGCGGGTGGTTTTGGGTGGATCGAGAGCCCATTGCGTCCACAATAAACTGGAAATATCCAGGGACTTCCGTGTGTCCGGAAGAGTCACGCCGCTGCGCAGCCCTGTCAGTCAAAGAGAAAGTTTTAGTAGCAAGGCCTTGTGACGAGGAGTTCAACTTCATCTGTTACTCAAATTTATAGGGCCCCAAGAAGAGTGTACGTACATAGCACGGCATTTCTTTCTTCTCTTAACTTTTAGTTTAAATTGCCTTTTATTTGTCTCCTTCAAGTGATTCCTTTCTTTCCGTGCGAAAACATTGGCGAGGTTGTGAAAATTGCACCTCTCTATCAAAGTGCGCTAGCATTCACACATCTTTTTTTATGCATAATGAATATTAATATTTCTTTGATCGTTTGTATTACTTTTTGACTCCATTGGCATGTTTTGAGAAAAACATATAAAAACCTTGTTCTGTTGTATTTTCTGTTAGTTTAAATAACTTTTTACTTGTTTCCCACAATTCCATCTGTGACGTTACGATAATACAGAAATGTATGTTTAATATCTCAATTTATAGTGTAATAGCATTCATGCATTTATGATTTTTATGTTTATATCACTTTAATAATTTTTCTGTCGGGATTGTCTTGCAGCTGTATTTACAGTCGTATACTCCAGTAACAGATTGAATATCTTTATGCACACAAGACATATCATAGTCAATACTTTAAATACATAGAACTTTTCAATGGAATGTATGTGATTTTTATATTTGTTCATATATTTGTGATGATAATTATGACAACCAAAGGAATCAGATATTCTTTTATTACATTTAATGTGAGAACCAAAATGAATGAAATATTCTTTTAAAAATGTGCCATTGTTCATAATAAATGTAAACACTATGCTCTGTCTCAGATTTCATAATCCTTCAATACACCAGGGAAACTTAATTGATGGCATGCTATTCATTTGTTATGTGGGTTGCTCTGTTTCTTTTCCTTAAAATAAAATATTTTCAAAACACAAAAAAAAAATGTTCATTTTCTCAGTCTTCCCAGTAAATTTTCATATATTTAATGCACAAAGAGCTGGCTGTGTTGTATGTAAAATGTGGGTTTATAAAACAGTCAGAGGGGATAATATGTTAAATACAAGAAAAAGATAGCAGTTTTGCTAATGTTAGCTAGTTAGATACTTGGATGCACAACATCAGCTTTCTGATGGTTACTGCATGATGGTCACCGTACTCACCTGTTACCTTCAAAGGCAGAGCGCAAGTGTTAAATTATCTCCACGACAACAAAGCTAATACTGAGAGGCTGATACATTAGAGAGGCTGTAGTCGCTAACACCTTTGACCACAGGATGTGTTATGTAATATTCTGCCACTAGAGGGCAATAAGTGAATGATCAGTGGGTTCTGAATATAAGCGTCTGGTCCTCCATGAGCTGGTGCGACTGTAGGGTCTGCAAAGTAATGAGAATAATCCTCGCGCTAGACTCTTTTATTCATTAAAATTACAATGTCACAGTGCCACCTCGTGCCTCAGTTTAACGTCTCAACTGAATGTCAGAAGCTCCTACAGCACAGTACAGCACTGAATTTATATGTTTCACTGGAGGGAAGAGCGCCCCCTCCTGGCTCACCGACACCTCTTTTAGCAGTAATTCATTGGCTGGTAAAAGAATTTAAATGAATTGCGCAGAACCATGTTTGCAAATTTCTTGTAAGCTTTTGGTCCACTGTCAGGTTTTTGCATGACATGACTGTAATAACTTTGGAAGTGAAGCAGATCTGTGATTTGCCTGCAGTGTGTCCATATAACACAGCACAGAGGGCCACTTTGGACAGAAACGACCCAGCAGAGCAGAGAGAAAGAGGCACTGCACCATGCTTTGTGTTGTCATGGAGACCGTTTTCATCTTCCTCTTCATCGCGGGGCTCTGTGAAGGTGCCACAGTCCTGCTCAAGGAGCATTTTTATGTGAGACAATTTAAGAATTGGGATGATGCGTCGCAGCACTGCCAAGCGCAGTACACTGGCCTTTCCCTTGTGCTGACCGAGGATGACGTGGAACAGGTTATGAACTCTGTTCCTGATAGTGGCACAACCTCGGCTTGGATTGGTCTGAAGCGATACCATTATCAAGATGAGTGGAAGTGGTCAGGAGGCACAGCATTAGACTTTGAAAAATGGGCATCTGGCGAGCCAGATTCTGACTACACACATGACTGTGTTTATGCGAGGGACGGTCATTGGTATAACAAAGGATGTTACGAAACCTTTCACTTCCATTGCTTTAAGGCATATAACAGGGAGCTGACTCTGGTGCAGCAGAAGATGGCCTGGGAAAACGCTCTGGTTTACTGCAGGAGTAAGCACACCGACCTCTCCAGCCTGCTCTCAAACTACACTGCTGAGAAGGTTATAAGCAGCACCGTAGCCACGACTGACTTTGTTTGGACAGGCCTGCGATTCCTGATGGGCAAGTGGTTTTGGGTGAACGGAGAAGCTATCGGGCTCGAGATAAAGTGGAAATATCCACAGAATTCCGAGTGTCCGAGCGCTACACGCCGCTGTGGAGCCCTGTCAGTTCAAGAGAAAGTTTTTGTAGCAATGCCTTGTGATGAGGAGCTCAACTTCATCTGCTACTCAGAGCTATAGTGCCCTAAGAAGAGCGTGTGTACTTAGCGCAGCATTTCTTCTCTTAACTTTTAGTTTAAATTGCCTTTTATTTGTCTCCTTCGAGGGAATGTTTCTTCCTGTACGAAAACATTGGTGAGTTTCTGAAAATTGTATTTCTCTATCAGAACGCACTACCATTTACACATCTATTTTTATGCATATAGAACATTCGTATTTATTTATAATTTTAATTTATTTTGCAACTACATTGCCATGCTTTTCAGCAACATACAAAATCAAGTACTGTTGTATTTTCTGTTAGTTTAAATCACTTTTTTTGTATCCCATGATTCCATCTCTAATGTTATGATAATACAGACATGTATGCTTAAAATCTCAATTTATATTGCAATAGCATTCACGCATTCATGATGTAATTTTTTAAATATATCTGTACAATTTTTGTGTTGGCATTGTCTTGCAACCGTATTTACAGTCCTATACTCCGATAACAGAGTGGAAGTCTTCACGCACCCACGGACATGTCTCAGTCAATACTTTAGATACATAGAACTTTTCAATGGAATGTATGTATTTTAGTTTTGTTCATATATATTTGTGATGATAATTATGGGAACCAGTGCAATCAGACATTCTTTTATTACATTTAATGTGAGAACCAAAATGAATGAAATATTATTTTAAAAATGTGTCATTGTTCATAATAAATGTAAACACTATCCTCTGTCTCAGACTTCATAATCCTCCTGTACACCAGGGAAACTTAATTGATGGGATGCTATTCATTTGTTATGTGTGTTGCTCTGTTTCTTTTCCTTAAAATAAAATATTTTCAAAACACAAAAAAAAAATGTTCATTTTCTCAGTCTTCCAAGTAAATTTTCATATATTTAATGCACAAAGAGCTGGCTGTGTTGTATGTAAAATGTGGGTTTATAAAACAGTCAGAGGGGATAATATGTTAAATACAAGAAAAATATAGCAGTTTTGCTAATGTTAGCTAGTTAGATACTTGGATGCACAACATCAGCTTTCTGATGGTTACTGCATGATGGTCACCGTACTCACCTGTTACCTTCAAAGGCAGAGCGCAAGTGTTAATATCTCCATGACAACAAAGCTAATACTGAGAGGCTGATACATTAGAGAGGCTGTAGTCGCTAACACCTTTGACCACAGGATGTGTTATGTAATGTTCTGCCACTAGAGGGCAATAAGTGAATGATCAGTGGGTTCTGAATATAAGCGTCTGGTCCTCCATGAGCTGGTGCGACTGTAGGGTCTGCAAGGTAATGAGAATAATCCTCGCGCTAGACTCTTTTATTCATTAAAATTACAATGTCACAGTGCCACCTCGTGCCTCAGTTTAACGTCTCAACTGAATGTCAGAAGCTCCTACAGCACAGTACAGCACTGAATTTATATATTTCACTGGAGGGAAGAGCGTCCCCTCCTGGCTCACCGACACCTCTTTTAGCAGTAATTCATTGGCTGGTAAAAGAATTTAAATGAATTGCGCAGAACCATGTTTGCAAATTTCTTGTAAGCTTTTGGTCCACTGTCAGGTTTTTGCATGGCATGACTGTAATTACTGTGGAAGTGAAGCAGATCTGTGATTTGCCTGCAGTGTGTCCATATAACACAGCACAGAGGGCCACTTTGGACAGAAACGACCCAGCAGAGCAGAGAGAAAGAGGCACTGCACCATGCCTTGTGTTGTCATGGAGACCGTTTTCACCTTCCTCTTCATCACGGGGCTCTGTGAAGGGGCCACAGTCCTGCTCAGGGAGCATTTTTATGTGAGAGAATTTAAGAATTGGTTTGAAGCATCGCAGCACTGCCAAGCGCAGTACACTGACCTTTCTAATGTGCTGACCGAGGATGACGTGGAACAGGTTATGAACTCTGTTCCTGATAGTGGCACAACCTCGGCTTGGATTGGTCTGAGACGGCCCAAAGATGGACAGTGGAGGTGGAGAGGAGACATAGCGTTAGATTTTGAAAAATGGGCATCTGGCGAGCCAGATTCTGATGACACACATAACTGTGTTTTTGAGAGGGACGGTCACTGGCACAACACAAGATGTTCTCACGACTTACACTTCTGTTGCTTTAAGGCATATAACAGGAAGTTGACTCTGGTGCAGCAGAAGATGACCTGGGAAAACGCTCTGGTTTACTGCAGGAGTAAGCACACCGACCTCTCCAGCCTGCTCTCAAACTACACTGTTGAGAAGGTTATAAGCAGCACAGGAGCCACAACTGACTTTGTTTGGACAGGCCTGCGTTTCCTGATGGGCGAGTGGTTTTGGGTGGACGGAGAAGCTATCGGGCTCGAGATAAACTGGAAATATCCACAGAATTCCGAGTGTCCGAGCGCTACACGCCGCTGTGGAGCCCTGTCAGTTCAAGAGAAGGTTTTTGTAGCAATGCCTTGTGATGAGGAGCTCAACTTCATCTGCTACTCAGAGCTATAGTGCCCTAAGAAGAGCGTGTGTACTTAGCGCAGCATTTCTTCTCTTAACTTTTAGTTTAAATTGCCTTTTATTTGTCTCCTTCGAGGGAATGTTTCTTCCTGTACGAAAACATTGGTGAGTTTCTGAAAATTGTATCTCTCTATCAGAACGCACTAACATTTACACATTCATTTTTTATGCATATAGTACATTAATATTTCTTTATAATTTTAATTTATTTTACAACTACATTGCCATGCTTTTCAGCAATATACAAAACCTAGTACTGTTGTATTTTCTGTTAGTTTAAATCACTTTTTTTGTATCCCATGATTCCATCTCTAATGTTATGATAATACAGACATGTATGCTTAAAATCTCAATTTATAGTGTAATAGCATTCACGCATTCATGATGTAATTCTTTTTATATATCTGTACAATTTTGGGTTGGCATTGTCTTGCAACTGTATTTACAGTCCTATACTCCAATAACAGAGTGGAAGTCTTCACGTACTCATGGACATGTCTCAGTCAATACTTTAGATACATAGAACTTTTCAATGGAATGTATGTATTTTAGTTTTGTTCATATATATTTGTGATGATAATTATGGGAACCAATGCAATCAGATTTATTTTACTGACATGGTGATCTTCATATTGTTTTCAACCATCCCAATAAAAAAAAATCCCATATTGAACATACCTCCAAGGATTCAGAATCGGGTTTATGGATAGAATTATGGTTAGGGTTAGGAGAATGTTCTACGGGCTAAGGTTTCAGGATGATTAGGATTATGTTAAATAGTAGGGTTGTTTTAATCTTTCATTTTGGATGATCTGAATTTTTAGGATTCTGTTCAGAGCTAGAAATGAAGAAAATACATATTAAGGCGACTCCTAGGGCTAAATTTTGGTCAGGGTTAGGTAACAGAAAACATAAATATTGGGTTTTGTTTCAGAGCTAGAGTGAAGTTAATGCAAGGGATAATCTAGGGAGATAATCAAGGGATAATAAAGATTTTGGACGTCTCAAATTTATTTTCCATATAATGATGTAAGATATATTTTTACCATTTTTTTTTTTTTGAAATAACTTTGTATAACAACTGACTGCAAAGAAATGTTCTTCTTTGATTTTATTCATTTTATTTAGTCTGTTATTCATCCATCTTACTAGAAAATTATATATTTAATAAGTCTCATGTCTCAAAATAGGGTTGAGGGTAAGAATTGAGATTTGTTTTAGGATTAGGAATTCACTCAATGTTTTGTTGTTAAGGCAGGATTAAGCATATGTTTAGGGTCAGGCTAAGGGTTATTTTTTGGATGGGGATTGTGTAGTTCCTAATTTTTTTAACATCTCTGAATGACGTTTTTTCAGTGAAATGTACTTTTCATAATAAATGACTTCAAACAATTTCCTTGGATGAGTTTAGTATATATTTCATCCATCCTATTGCATATGTTTCAGGCTCAAGAGACTGCTTCAACCTCGGTCACATAACCAGATCAAACTGGAATAAACCGGTTTCCTTGGCTCCACATATAGCTTGCACAGATTATGCACCTCTTCAAACCAAAAAAAAAAAAAAAAACAATTCTCCAAGGATAACACTTGAGAACTTCGAAATTGGTTGAACCTTGGGAGTACCTAGTCTCCAATACTAAAATTAGTTGCCACCTCCATACCAACAAGCTATTTGGAAGGCTTGGCAGAAGAAAGCCTCTACTGTCATCAAATCACTAAAACACCCATAATCCACTAATCCACAAATGTAAGCTCCTGGTGTGTGCTGAACATCGCTGAAACTTTGTTTTGTCTCATCTGACCATACAGCCTAATTGTAATCAGAGGTGGATTCGTTGTAAGAAGGAGTTACAGTCATACAGGAAAAAATGAATCCCTGTGAAGTATGATGGTGGACATTTTATGGGCCAGTTGTGCTTCCTATAGGGACCTGGTTGGGATACCTGGCATCATGGACTTGAGTGTGACTTAATGCCAAAATTTGGCTGCACATTATCAGCTTTTATTTAAGGCCATTTCTAAACATCATGGTTTCACCCTGTAGAAATCACAGCACTTTTTATAAATAGCCCCCCATTTCAGGGCGTCATAATGTTTGGGACAAATAGCACAGGTGTTTCTGATTAGTCAGGTGAGTTCAGATGCTTCCTTAGCGCAGGTATAAGAGAGCTTTCAATAGGCGTATCTAGTTTTTATTCTGGCCTTTTGATTGACTTTGATGAATGATTAAGAATTAAGACTACACGTCCCAGCAGACTATGCGTGTATTTTTATGTGACGTCGTGATAAGCCAGAACTCCAGGTCTAGTCAAAGGTGGCAATATTAATTTGTACTGCCTTTGTTGGTGTCGTTAATTTTAATGATTCTCTTTTATGAAACTAAAATAATTTTTTAAATGCCGATATGAATACATTACAGTGCAGTTGCAGCTACATGCTAGCACGTTTATTTGCTGGTAGCGCAGGGAAATGTTGCAACGTGAACAAATGTATTCCAATTTATTGAATACAATTTATGGCAAGGCAACCATACGAACATGTGTTTTTTAATTAAATATGCTAGTGGAAGCACAGAATAGAGTATAGTGTCATATAAAAGTAAAACGCACACGGCTCAGTATCACGTATGCGTTGTCATCAGAACATTTCCATAACCACCAAGTCATTTTTAATCGGTCATTTAAAAATGTACTTGTTTACTCAGAAATGGTCAGTTGCTCGTCTCAGCACCGCCTCTCTGACAGTAGCCTACAGGAAGAACACCTCTAGAGTAATCGGCTAAACTTGTTAACGTTTGGTAGATGGCAAGCTAGCTAGTAGGGGTTTACGTAGTCTAACGTTCATGGACAGGATAGAAACCGGGACAGTACACTAAACGCCCATTATAATGACCGGCAACGTCGATGGATTTATTTTGCGAAAGGTCGTAACGTCGTCACGATGAAGAAAGGGCTGCAGCGTTAGAACGTCTGCTAGCTACTGTAGCTTGCAGTCGCGGAACAGAAACAACTAGACTGCGCTAGTCTACCTCACTAGCTGGCTAGCTAGTCTAGCTAGACTAAGTCAACAGCATTGCTAGCAACTGGATTCTGTTTTATTTGCTTGTTAACCTTAGACTAACACATTTGCTGGCATTTCTATCGTCAGTTAACATGTCGCTATCCGTTTAATTAGCTGCCCAGATCCATCACCTAGGTACGTAGCTAGTTAGCAGTAGCACCAACTTTCAGATGTACAGATAGATTTTTATGCGTATTGCTAACGTTGTAGTAACCATGGAGACGCCCGATTTACCTGTTGAGGTAAGTTAAGAAACTAATTGACATCCGACTGGCTGCTCATAACTGCAAGTGTTCTGCTGTTCGCTGCCAAAATTAGGACAATTTTTTATGTAGCTATAACAAGTGTTCATTTATTTACAACGAAATAATATGTCTTAAAGTATTTGCATGATGGATTGCAGCTTATGATACATCAAGTAACGGAATATGTGGCTTCCAAATTCATTGTATCTAGCTGCTTCATAGATAGAGCAGAGGGTCTGTTACATTGAAAGTTATCAGTAATCGTGAGCGTTGCAAGTAAATGGAAAACCGATATGGTAAAACGTCCAGACCCTTAAATGAAGATCTTGAGCCCAAGAACACGATCACATTTCTGTGTTTGCTTACTGCTTCAGAATATGTCACGTTAATTAACATATAACCTTAAACCTCGGGCAGATAATTACGTACATTCTGAGTTTCCTGCAAGTTCCAGACCGAAAAGAGGCCTCCATGGTTTGCAGAAGTTGGTACATTGCTAGCCAAGACTACCAGTTCCAGGTAACGCTGTTATAAATGGTGGACTACCAGTTCCTCCCTTTGTACTGGATGCATGGTCAACTCTAGTCTGGACTTTGAGGCCCGCGGACTGCTGGGTTTTATTCTCCTCCAATAAGGGACCAATTTAATTGGAATTTCAGTTAGCCAGTTAGTGATATCAATCAATTAACTATCTGATATAAAAAGAGAAACCAGCAGTGTACACTACTGGGCCCAAAGACTGGATTTCAGTGACCCTGGTTAATTCAGTAACCCTCAGATTGGATTTATCCACATCTGTCCATTACATTTCTCCATTACACTATTTGTAAATGTTGTTGGTGCTATTATAGGAGAATGTCACCTTCAGAGATTATCCGGGACTGCACAGTGCTCAGATGTGTACAGTACGTGTTGTTTTTGCACCCCGTTGTAGAAGAACGTCACATTCAGGATTCCGGCGTCGTGCTCTTCCCTGGACGTGATCCGTGGGCTGGGCCGGCGGCCCCGCTGCGGCCTGGTCATCAGCCACCTGGACGGCTCCAGGGCGTCGCGGGAGGTGCTGGCGGAGGTGGGGGCGTGCCTGGGCCCCCGTCTGGAGAGCCTGTCCCTGCCGGGGAGCAGCGTGACCGAGGCGTCCCTGCTGGGCCTGCTGCCCCGCCTCACCGCGCTGCGCCGGCTGTGCCTGCGCGGCACCGACAGCCTCTTCATGTCCGGCGCCTTCCTGTCCCGGGACGAGAGCCGGCGGCAGGTGCGGGCGGCGCTGGCGCGGCTGGAGGAGCTGGACCTCTCGGACCTGCGCTACCTGTCCGACCTGACCTTCGACCGGCTCACCGGCTGCACGCCGCGGCTCCGCCGCCTGGCGCTGGCCGGCTGCCACGTGGCCTTCGAGTTCGACCCGTACCGCGGGCGCCCGGCGGGGCACCAGTCGTCGGCGCTGCTGTCGCTGCGGAGCGTGCGGGCGCTGATGCAGGCGCAGGCCGCCACCCTGCGGGCGCTGGACCTGAGCGGGACCGGCGTCACGCCCGAGTCGCTCAGCTCGCTGGCCCGCGTGGACGGGCTCCGCCTCCTGGACCTGCGGCTCCGGGGCTGCAGGGAGGTGACGGACCGCGCGGTGGAGGCCCTGTGCCGCCACCAGCCCGCGCTGCGCACCCTGGACCTGGGCGCCTGCACCGAGCTCACCAGCAGGGCGGCGCTGGCCGTGGCCGCGGGCCTGGAGGACCTGCGGCACCTCCACCTGTCCCGCCTCGGCAGGCTGACGGACAGGGGGCAGGCGGAGCTGGCGGGGCTGAGGGACCTGCAGACGCTGGACCTCTCCGAGTGCCTCCACGTGAGCGGGACGGAGCTGGTGAAGGGGCTGTCCCGCCCGCAGGGCGGGGCACGCCTGGCCTCACTTAACCTCCGCGGCTGCGCCTACGTCAAGGTCAGTCGCTGGGAGCGAGCGCTCGAGGGCGCCCCCTGTGGGCGTCAGAGAAAAACGAGCGTGCACGTGTGCCTCATGCATGCTAGAAAACAACGAGCGTGCACGTGTGCCTCATGAATGCTAGAGAAGAACGAGCGTGCACGTGTGCCTCATGCATGCTAGAAAAGAACAAGTGTGCACGTGTGCCTCATGCATGCTAGAGAAGAACGAGCGTGCACGTGTGCCTCATGCATGCTAGATAAGAACGAGCGTGCACGTGTGCCTCATGCATGCTAGAGAAGAACGAGCGTGCACGTGTGCCTCATGCATGCTAGATAAGAACGAGCATGCGCGTGTGCCTCATGCATGCTAGATAAGAACGAGCGTGCACGTGTGCCTTGTGCACCTTTGTCAGGAATGGGCATGTGAGCTGCTAGTGCACGAAGATCCACCTGCAACAGGGACAAGAGTATAACAGTCAACACACAAACCTCCAGGGTTTTGGGTTCAGTTTCATTTCAGTGTTTGAATTACGGACTGTTGAGGCAAATTGGAGGCGTCGTCTTTTTTGCATGTGCAGTTCATAGGGTTCCTTTTTCCAGTAAAACAAAAAAAAATATGGCCTCTCTTTTTTTTTTAGGACCTGACTGTGTTCTCATTGGCCCAGCTGCTGGGCCCCAGTCTTCGTGTGCTCGACCTCACTTCCTGTCCGTACCTGACGGACCTGAGCGTGCGCGCCATCGCCACCTACCTGCCCGGTCTGGTGGTGCTTCGACTGGGCTGGTGCAAGGAGATCACGGACTGGGGCATGCTGGGAATGGTGGAGCCCACCAAAGAATTCAACCCTGAAAAAGAGATGGTGAGAAAGAAAGGGGTGGGCTGGGAAGGCTCTATTAACAACACGTCTGCTTACCTGTGCAGGTAGATCCGTGTGTCCTTTAGTGAGCCCTGTAATTGGTATAGCTGCACTGCACTGCCAGTTACTCACCCCCGCTACAGCTGAAATATTTTGGTACGCTCCAATCGGTGAGTCGTTAATAGCCCCACCCACATGATCCCTCCCACAATCTCTGCTGTTCCAGCGCTGATGGTATGATTGCTTTGAAAGCTTTATTATCTGAACTTTGCATGTTTTTATCTGAACCATCTGTACAATGAATGGAAACTGACTTTTTATTTTATTTTTAAAAAGTTAGAATTTTAGAATAGGAAGTGCCTGCTAATTACCAACACTGGGGTAAAGTTGGATTGTTTTGCGAAAATGGATTATACCAAGTGTCTCCTGGCACAGGGGTGTTAAGGGCCACTGAGAGACGGTGTAATGGGCTGTAAACGCGTCTCTCCAGGAGGACAAGGGCCCCAGCTTCACCCGCACGTTCGGGAACATGGGGTTCTTCCGCCCCCCGCGCATGCCGTTCGAGGAGAAGCCGCGGCTGGTGACGGAGGAGGACCTGGGCACGTTTCGGGGGCAGGAGGGGGCGTCCCTGCTGGCCCTCGGGGGGCTCCAGGAGCTGGACCTGTCGGCCTGCTGCAAGCTGACGGATAGCAGCATCACTCAGGTAAGGTCCTGGAAGGTGCTTCCATTCCCGACTCTCCCCTTTTTCTTTTTGAAGTGTTTGCCGCACATTTTGGCGCTCAGGTATATACCCGTCGACTGGCCGGAGACTACACTCACCTGGTGGAACAGACTACACCAGGTGACCAGGCGACTCCTGGTGGGTTGCCTGGGTAACGGCCTGAGGCGACGGCATCTCGCCGTGTGAGAGGCGACTCCTGGCGGGTTGCCTGGGTAACGGCGGCGGCGGCGGTAACGCGGGTGACCGCCCTCTCTCGGTGACACAGGTGCTGCGTTTCCCAGACCTGCGGAGGCTGTCCCTCGCCATGCTGCCCGAGATCGGCGACGAGAGCCTGGCGTCGGTGGCGTGGCACTGCCGCGGCCTCGCCAGCCTGTCCCTGTCCCACTGCCCGCGCATCAGCGACCTGGGCGTGGCCCGCGCCGCCCCGCACCTGCACCGCCTGCGCCACCTGCAGCTGGCCTGCTGCGGCCTGCTGACCGACAGGTGAGACGGGCGGGGCGGGGTGGAGAGGAGCAGGGAGGGGAGGGGGGCGGGAGGGGAGGGGACGGGCGGGACGGGGAGGAGAGGAGCGGGGAGGGGCGGGAGGGGAGGGGAGGGGCAGGACAGGGAGGGGAGGGGCAGGGTGCGGAGGAGAGGAGCGGGGAGGGGCGGGAGGGGAGGGGCAGGGAGGAGAGGGGAGGGGCAGGACAGGGAGGGGAGGGGTGGGGTACGGAGGGGAGGAAAGGGGCGGGAAGGGGAGGGGAGGCGCAGGGCTCGCCGGCGTGAACCAAGCAGACTTTGGAACGCTGCGATTTAATATTTACTCTCCACTGTATCTGGGCTGAAAGTACTGGCTTAATCTGTGTTGCTGTGGAACTGGTATAAACCAGAATAGAAGGACCACAGCTCAGTCCCTTCCCCAATGCAGGCCCACTGGTAGATCTCGTTACCCCTCCATAGTTGCAAGAGTGACAGGGTTCGAACATGTTTTTATCCATTTAGTTTTTGTAACCTTAGCCTGCTAGCTTAGCGTGTACACTTGGCTAGTTGCTACTTTTCAAAGAGAACCGATAATGAGTTCTTTAGAAAAAGCCCCTTCACACACTGCAAAGTGAATTCTGTTCTGTTCCAAATGAATAAAAAACCGTGTGGAGTGAGAAGGGAGAAGGTTGGAGTGGCTCACAGGAGAGATGGGGGTTTTATCAGAGCAGTGCGAGCGCTCATGCGCATACTGTACCCTCACTGGAGTCAGAGGGACAGAGGAATGGCTGAGCGAGTTCCTTATTCTCGAATGGGACACCCTTTAACACTAAATGCTGGACACATTTTGGTTAGTTTTTCAACTGCTGTTTAATCTCTGGGTACTTAATCTCTGGGTATTTTTTGTCAGTGTCTTGTTTATCGTAGATCTTCAATTGTTGACTTTTTTTACAGTCTGATAGACGCAGTATATAGTCTCTGTTTTGATGTGTTATGTGTTATATTCTGTATGGGTATTTAGATGTGTTTGCATGTATACAGGTCTTCACAGCGCCGTGTGTTCCATCTTCTCTCTCTGACCCCTGACCTCTGACCCCCCCGCCCCCCAGGTCCCTGGCTGTCCTTGCTCAGAACTGCAAGAACCTACAAACTCTGGACGTTTCCATGTGCAAAGGCATCACCATAGCGGCAGTGGACCTCCTCCAATCGCAGCTGCCCTTCCTGGAGAACGTCCACTGCAACTCTGTGGGCGGCGGCGAGATGAACTTCACATTTTGACGACGTGCCACGTCTGGATGAGAGGACGGCATCGCAGGTGTTACTGCAAAAAAAAAAAAACAAGATCAGGTTAAAACCTAGTATATGGCTGGACCGAACCAGCCGACGTCACAGACATGCGCTGTCTAACTTTATCACTCACTCAGTCAGTCACAGACATTCGCATTTGTAGGGCTGGCCCCGCTGTTGCGGTCCAGCCAAAAGCAGATCTGTAGCTTTAAGGAATGGTATTTCTGCAAACACTCCACAGCAGTGCTGGATGGGAGTTGTAGTCCAGTGATCGGGGGGGAAAAAAATCACTCAACCTGGAAAAGCAGTCTCCTTTAATCATTGTGCGTAGGAATCTCAAGGATGACAAAGTAATTTCAAGCAATTGTGTCACACTAAATTTTTTATGAATGTATAGCGTGTGTGTGTATAGGATTTCAGTTGGGTTCCAGGCCACTGGCACTTTGTGTTCACTGAAAATGTGTCCTGAAACAACTAGGGTGTTCCATAGCACCCTTGAAACTACCTCCTGACATACCTGGGCTGTACCTGTGTGGTGGGGGTACCCCTGAGGGGCTGCGTAGCGCTGGGCCTGTCATGCACACACCCCGCCCCTCCCCCCACCCCCAGACAGGTGCTCAGGTGGAGCTCTGGCAGAGTCACGCTTCCTCAGGTACGGGGGCGGGGTCATCGTTCGGGCCACGCCTTCTCCACACCTGCAGTACTGACCGCACGGTCAGTGCATTTCCACATTGCCGCAGGTTTGTGTGTCGGAAGTCTATGCCAAGTTATATGCGGGTAGGGGTAAAACAACACTGAGTATGCTTTTGACTTTGGTTTCCCAACCTCTGTTGGAGTTGATTTAACACTGGGCATTTTGCAATGTGACAGTCATGCTGAGCATGATATCAGCTGTCCATATCTGTCTATCGGGGGGCAGTGTGGATGAAGAAAATGTCCTAGTTACTTAACACAGAAATGACTGGGGCGAGCTGTGCATCAAACTGGTCATTTTCAGACACGTGGAAGTGATTGGGTAATTTAATGGGACTAAAGCAATTACAGATGCATAAAATATTACATGAAATAATATTTTATAAATTAAAAACTTAATTTGAATCAATTAAAAAATGTAAGTTTCTTTTGTTATTCTCTCCGTTCGTAAAAAAGTGTAGACAGTACAGTACCCAACACTCAGGTCTGGTCTCAAGGTTCCCTACCTGTACTGTCGGTCCTGGTCAGACAGTAGACAGACGTGGGGATTTGCCAGAAGCGTCAGTCAAATGACTAAATTGCAAATTGTACTAAATTGCGGGGGGGAGGGGGGGCGGAAATTGCTAATACGAGGGCAAGGTGCATTTAGCTGCACGTGATTTCCATCTATGGAAAGCTTCGCGTTCCAGCTCTCTCATAAGGCAGCAGGCACCCCAGCCCTCCTGCTAAACTAGCCCATCAATAAAAGGCCATAAAAACACGTGATGCAAAGCAACGATGTGGCCTTTGCCCCCAAAGTAGATAGCCGCACTTCCTCATTCACCTTTACACACACACTTTTCCGTGCGAGTGTCTTGGCCCTTTTTATTGTGGTAGGGCTGCTTCTTGAAATTTGAAAACCAGGCAGTTCAGTACATTGTAGACTGCGGTTACCACGGTGACGGAATATTCCGTCTTTCCTTTGCTTTTCTTAAAAGATAGTGCCATATTTTTTTACCCACTTTCAATAGAGTTTTTATTCAGTTTTGAAAATGGAGTTTCTTTCACTGTCTCACTGCCATATCCAGATCCAACCTTTAAAAAAAATAAAATAATAATAATTCTCACCATGATTTAACAGTGTAGTACTGGAGCAACTTGTTGCGCACATCTGGAGAACTGAAGGACTCCCAAGAGGTGGAACATGCATGTACACTTGCACACACACACATTCCACCACACCATTACAGCTTAACCTCCCCTGCTATTATAAAACAAACCCACAAAGACAACTGTCAACAAGAAAAAGGGAAACCGATTTATTCATTTTTCTTTCATTTTAGTACATAAATGCTGTAAAGAAAAAAAAATCTGATGGATGTTGATTCTGAAGTTTGCGTTTAATTAATTTAGAAACAAATGTGATCTCGTCAACAGTCCCAGATGAACTCTCTACCTCTCACTCCTGCTAACAGTGATTACAGTGCTAAAGCAATAAGACATATCCAGTTCTCCCATGTTGCAGTGATGGTAATCTAATGGAAGCCTTAAAGGGACAGTTCACTTACTGGGATTCTTAAAAATATCTCTTTAATTTTAGTCTATGTTTTTGATTGGCCCCCAGACGGTTTTTGTGAGCAATGAATGACATTTTAGATGTTCGGAGAAGTTTCTGAGGACCGACCAGACCTCGTAGATCAGGCATCCCATAATGCCCTTCTGCCAGCCATCGGAAGGTTGGCCGGTTGTCGGAACATCGACATTTAGTCAAAAAACATACACTACTAGAGCAATAAATATCAAAATAATATATTTTAAAAATGTAAAAAAATAAAATTTAAATAAAACCCAGAAAGTGAACCATCCCTTTAAAGAAAAGTTTTGAGCACAGGGCAGACACAACCTGCAGTGGTTAATCATTTCCATTTTGATTTGCCAGTAAAAACTGGCACAAATGACAATTTGGGTAGATTAGAATGTGTAAATGTTCCCAAGTGCACTGCACCGGACAGGACTGGTTTGCTGCATGCGGGGATGGTCGTCTCAATCCCTCGATTGCATGGACGCACACCAGCAGTCTTTCAGCAGAAAGCCAGATTAATATACATACAACAACTACTCGGTGTATTCATGTACATGAAAATACATGTTTATTTTCCGTTGTCTTGCTAGTGTCCGATTGTCTGATTAAAGGGGAAGGGTACGGCAATTCCTGTTGTTTCCCAGGCGGATAATAACTCCAGTACTCCAGTAGGGCCAATACTGAAACCTTGAAATGCTGAAAAAACTGATGTAGGAATGGTATTGACCAGGTCAGGCCCTGCTGCTCACACAGCTCTGCTGCATGCTGTACATATGCAGTGAGCAGAAGTGTTTTCATTGCAGTCGGAACTCAGAACGTCGTTGGAAAGGTTAAGCATGTCATTCACTTTAAAAGAGCTAGCAGGAAAGCAGACGCTAATGAATGTATTAGCCACTGGCCTAGTGAAATCGGACACTGTGCAGCATTGCGAGGCAACATGGCTGCTTGCGCTCGAGCCATAGAAATAAAACAAATATGAAGGACGGCCTCCGCTCCTCGAGCAACTTCTGGCCTGGGCGTGGATCGTTCCGGAACGTTGGGGCGTGGATCGTTCCGGAACGTTGGACGTGAATCCGTTCTGGAACGTTGGGCGTGAATCCGTTCTGGAACATTGGCATGAATCCGTTCTGGAACGTTGTCAGAAAATGGTACAGTAGGTGCAGAACAAAAAGAACTTGTGGCGAATCCAGAGATTCTATATCCGTGCTCCCAGCTGTGCTGCAGTGTTGCCCCTAGTTACCGGCTCCTCTGTCTCCAGGCTTCCGGGGGGGCCTACCCGCTTGTTCCCGTGCTGTCCGGGCCCTCCACAGGCATCCTGGGTAAACACTACATGGCGGCCCTGTTTGGATTCTGTAGTGTTTCAGTGTGGTTAGGACAGGGGGCTGCCATTGGTGTGCACACAGGTTAAACACTCCCATTGCACCGACTGCACAACTCAATCCACGACAGCTCTCCCTGACCGACTGCCACTGTCCTCTGAAAGAAAACCTGTTGTCTATAAAACAGCCGTTTGGGTTTTTTGTTTTGGTTTTTTTTGGCTGTTAAATTTCACTGAACAACCATTACTGATGCACATTCCATTCCAGATTTCAACAGAACACCGATCACTACGTTACTGGAAACGTAATACTTTTTTTTTTTAAAAGTGCAGTTCGCCCTGAACAGTTTTACACACAGGCATCCCCCACCCGCGTTGGAGGACCCAGCTCCAGGGCATGTGCCATGGGTCTGCTTCCTGTGGCCATACGTGCCGTCTCTTGGCCTTCGCTATTCAAACTTGGTTTTATTTGATTCTAAAGCCACTGCTGTCATGCCAACAGTGATGACCAATCATTTCAGATCTTCACAGTGGAATGAAGGAGATTTATTTGATGTTTGTGGGACTTGCTGGAAACACACACTTAAGTACCGTGCACAAATCTACATACAGGTACCACATTCGAGGACAGAACTTCAGAGTACTGCTTGTGTGTGTGTGTGTGTGTGTGCGTACCGGTGAGTGACTGTATACTTGCGTCTGCTTGTGTCTATTTTGTGTGATTCTGGACGATAAACCTCCTCCAAGATCTGCACAGGTAAACTGCCACCTTTGAGATACATCTATGTGTAGTGACACATATTGCACAAAATTAGATCCACATTCAAGATTGTTCAAGCACAGATGAAATTTGCTCTACGCCCCACACTGCATACAAACCTACTGTAATGCTTTGTCCACTACGTACCGCACATATACAGTAGAACTCATCTCATTTGCTATGGCCTCTTATATCTACGACAACCAGACCAATCAGGAGTCTAAGATTCAAACTACTGTAATGTACAAAATTACACTGCATCGCTGATTCACTCAGGGTGGATCAGCCAATGCAGAGTTTCATCACTGATTCCTTTTACAGTGAGTGAATACTTTGGGACGAGCCAAAATGTGAAGTAATGCTCATGTGGTTCAAATTGTGTAAGACAAAAAGATCTCATAAACAGTGCCTTTTCGTTTGTCAAAGAAATACCAGAAATGAGCCAAGCACACAATACCTTCAAGGTTTTAGTGGAATTCTGCTCCTGTTATTTATACTTGTTGGGAAATCAGTGTTTCCTTTTTTTTTTTACGTACCACGCTCTGCATTTTGAAGCTTTTCTGGGGGGGAGAAAGTGCACCTTAGGGCAAGAACCTAAGTGAAAGAGGATGGGGGGGGGTCTCTCTGTACCGTCCTGTACCGTTGAGCGCTGGCACTGTACAGAAGGTCTCCATGTCGGACCCTAGCAGACCAGAAGTTCCGTAAGACAGACCGCAGAGGCGGAAAACTTTTCCCCTTCTCCTTTTGCTTCCTCAAGTCTTCCAAAAACAGCAGGAGTGCGGCTCAGGGTGATGACATCACACAGCGCAAGCCTTGTACCACCGTATTCCAAAAAAAAAAATATATATATATATATTTGAATTTAATTGAAAGCAGAAGTGAATCGCACCCAAAGGAGGGAGAGGTAGCGGGAAGTAGAGAGGCAAAAAAAAAAAAAAAAAAAGTGTTCACTGGACTCGTTATTGGGTCCTCCACCTCCAGACTGGAACGTAATCCTCGGGTCCAGAACTCAGTCATACGAAAAGACAAATAAAAAAAAAACATCTTGGCATCTTTGAGGCTCCCGGAGACTCCACCACTCCAAAAGCCACGCCCAACTACCCAGGCTTTTTTTTTTTTTTTAATTTTAAACAGTCATATATCTGTTCATATGAAACACCCATAAACCCTACCACAAGAACAGCCTCCCCAAAGCAAAAGACCCCTCTTCAATGAAGCCACACCCACTCCAATGACCACGCCCCCCTCCTTCCCTCCCCTCACCCCACCTATGGCCACTCGTCATGTTCTTTGTCAGTGCCATGCCAACTCATCTCGAGCACTGTCAGTCACACATAACTCCGCCCCGACTTCCATGGCCGCCGCTCCTCCCCCTACTGTTCCGTCTGGCTGAAGTCGTAGCAGAAGTTGAAGTTGCTGGGGGGTTTGGGAATAGGGGGCGCCCTTTCCGGGATGGGGACGTTCTCCAGGTCCAGGAGGCGGAGCTTGATCTCCATGGAGAGCAGGATCTCCAGCTCGCTGCGCATGCTCTCGCTGGACATCTCCCGCCCAAGGAGAACGCTCAGCCCATCCGTCCACAGACAGAACTGAGAGAGAGAGAGAGAGAGGGAGGGAGGGAGAGAGAGAGAGAGAGAGAGGGAGGGAGGGAGGGAGGGAGGGAGAGAGAGGGAGGGAGAGAGAGTGTGAGATAGAGAGAGGGAGTGAGGGAGAGGGAGGGAGGGAGGGAGAGAGAGGGAGGGAGGGAGAGTGTGAGATAGAGAGGGAGGGAGAGTGAGAGTTATTCAGAAAGGTATGTAGAGTAGGCATGCACATACACACGACACAATGTACACACCTACACTCATGTCATAAATACACACACACACACACATAAACAAGCTCACATGCGTATGCACGCGCATACGTGCACACACACACAAGCACGCACACACAGACACGTGCACTGGACTGTAATGGGCGGGAGGGGGAGACTCACGTCGGTCCTGGAGGAGGCGATGAAGTTGAGGTTGTACTCTTCCACGTCGTACGTGATGCTGAAGGCCAGGTCCAGCACTTCCTGAGGGAAACACTCGAGTGTGAGAGACACTGCAGCTGTGTGATGTCATTTACATTTCAATAGTGTAGCAGACACTCTCACACACAGCCATGTACACAGATCACATTTGTACATACCATTCGTTTATTCAGCTGGATAGTTTTACTGATCAAGCGGTTAAGTACCTAGTGCACGTGTGTGTGTGTGTATGTATGTGTACATGCGTGTCATGCACGTCCAGGTGCAAATGTAAGTGTGTGTGCGTGTGTGAGTGTCTGTGTGTGTGTGTGTGCGTGTCTGTGTGCGTGCACAGAGACTCACTTTATTCTGCTTTCCCTTGTTCTCTTTCATGTGCGGACAGTCCTTCCCTGTCAGTAGTGCTTTGATGTCAGACACAGGAACTGAGGAAGAGAAAAGCAAGAACGAGGGAAAGGAGAGGGAGTCAGGAGCTGAGAGAGGAGAACAGCATGACAGCCTAACAGCTAACAGTTTTAGACAGGAGTAAGCCAACCCTAGCCATGGAGTTCCACAGATGCTTCTGGTTCTCGTTCTGTAAATTACGACTTTGTTACTTTATTGGAATAATTAAGAGGCTAAATGAATGCAGTACGGTTAAAATCAAGCTCTGTGGTTTCCCAAACACAGAGACAGTAGAGATTCTGACTCCGCCCACTCACTCTTCTCCTGAAGGGTCTCGATAGGGGGCGTGTCCGTGTCCTCCTCAACGTCGCCGTAGTGCAGGACCTTGTGATTGGGCGAGAGCCGGCAGTACCACAGCTTATCTGAAACAGCCAACAGCGAGCCTGTGACGATGTGTGTGTGGTGGGAGGGGAGGCCACGCCCACCTCCTCCGGGCAAAACCCCCGAAAATATTTCATACAGGGACGCGAGAACAGTTTTCAGCTGTCAATCATAAGCCCGTAAACGAATTCAGCTAATATGCCACATTGTGTGAATAACTGCAACTAATTAATTAATTAAGAGGGTGGCCTGAAATCTGTAAAACAAATACAGCCCTCTTTTCCCACCCCGATCCAGGAGATGTCAGGTTTAGAATGGAGAGAGGGGTTTAGGTCAAGCACGGTCAGTCCCTAGCCGGCACTGCTCATTGGCTGTGCCCCAGCCCCGCCTCCTCAAACCAGCTTTAAGCATGCCTGGTGACAACCATGCACTAAACTGAGATAGGTGTGCCCAGACTGCTGGGAGGAGCATTGTGCCAACCCGCTCCTATGCATCATGGGAAATGGCGAACGCGAGCGGACTGCGCAGCTCGCACTTCACCGTCTCTCTCCGTTCAGCGCCCGGCCATCGCCGCGCGTTTTCCGGAAGCAAGGCCGTTATCCCCTGTGGAGCCCGGTCGCCGTGACAACAGCAGCCCCTGGCAACACAGCTGCTGCACGCTAAAAACAGCGCCTTGGTTCCAGGGAGGCACGGACACGTCAGACCGCCGTTAGCAAACCACGCCGCCGCGCTCCGCCTGCGTCTGATAGGCAGAACCGCTCCGTCAGGGGGGGGGGGGGGTTGGGTGGAGGGTTGAGTGGGTGGGTGGGTTGGTTGAGTGGGTGGGTGGGGGTGGGGGGGGCTCACCCTGCCGGCGCCGGCTGCTGATCTTGCGGAACAGCGTCCCGTGGCACAGGCGGTTCAGCCTCTGCTGCCGAATCAGCTCCAGCAGCTCCGGCTTCAGACGCTCCTTCAGCTCGCTGCAGGGACAGACACAGGGACAGACACAGACAGACACAGACAGACACACAGACACACAGGGACAGACACAGGGACAGATACAGGGACACAGACACAGGACAGACACACACACATACACAGGGACAGACACACAGACACAAGGACAGACACAGACACAGGGACAGACACAGACACACAGGGACAAGGACAGACACAGGACAGACAGACACACAGACACAGACACACAGACACAGGGACAGGCACACAGACACAAGGGCAGACACAGACACACAGACACAGGGACAGACACACAGGGACAGGGACAGACACAGGGACACAGACACAGGACAGACAGACACACAGACACAGGGACAGACACAGGGGGACAGACACAGACAGACACAGGGACACAGACACAGGACAGACAGACACACAGACACAGGGACAGACACACAGAGACAAGGACAGACACAGGGACACAGACACAGGACAGACATACACACAGACACAGGGACACAGACACAGGACAGACATACACACAGACACAGGGACACAGACACAGGACAGACAAACACACAGACACAGGGATAGACACAGGGCAGACACACAGATGGGGACAGACACAGGCACATACACAGACACAGGGACAGACAAACAGAAACGGGAACAGACACACAAACACAGTGTCAGACACACAGCTCTCCAATGCTCCACTCTAGACAAACACAGCTCTCCCACACACTCGGCATCATGAAAACACATTAAATTTCACTGACAACAACAGGCCATTTAATCCATGCTTTCCGAATCTGGCCGTCAACACTCTAAGGACCCATTTCCACTCTGAGTCCTGCTAGCCTGGTGTATTAATGCATTACTGCACCATTACTCTCCAGAAAGCTGACAGAACTGAATTTAAGAATAATAATACACTTTCACAACATTCATAATGCCAGCCTGATAAGATGAAACCACATGAACTAATATGACTTGTAATTCACGCTGCTTCCTACTACTACTACTACTACTAAGAATAAGAATAAGAAGAAGGAGAAAAACATAGTGATATCAAATTGAAGAAGAAGAAGAAGGACAGAGTGATCTGCAATTGCACACCAGCAGACAGAAACACAGCTTGGAGCTGCTGCTCTCTATTAAACCCCCTCAGTAGCAGTACTGCGCTCTCCTGCCACAGAGACTGAGAGCAGAGAGAACGCGCTGTGAGTGAAAACTATTCTCTCTGCTGTCCGGGGGGGCCCAAGAAGACCAGGGGAGCAGAGCTCTTAAATGTCAGCGTGGGGCGGAGGAAGACAGCGGGGTGGGGGGGGTTGGGGGGGGGGGGGCGAGGCGATTCGCGCTGGCGTCCCGCGTGATGCATTATTGATAAATGTCACCAGCGTTCCTCTGTTCTAGGCACACCCCTCTTCCTCGCTGCCCTGTCACTTTTCAGATGCCCCCCCCCCCCCCTCCCCGACCACCCCAGGGTCCCCGGCCCCTCCCCCCGCTAACCGGCGCAGCGTCGCGCGCGCCAGTGAAATTCCACCGCGCCCCCGGGACCTCGCGGTCATGTGACCGGGACCGCCATGCATGCTGGGAAGGGTAAACGGGGGCCTGGCTGTTTAGTGACAAACACAGAGACGCAGAGAGCAGCCCCACCTTAAATTCCATAGGGGTGAGGTAAGCATCGAACCCGTGACCTTTCAGACAACGGGATGCCCTGGCTGTCACATCAGAGTTTGAATCCATTTAACTTCAGTCCGGTCAGGAATTTAACCAAAAGCCTATTTGTCAATTTTAAAATGCCAATAATGTTCTATGGGGATTTTTAAATAATGAATTCAATTTCATTTCATTTCCTGAATTGACTTGAACTGAACTGAAATTCACGTCAAACCCCATATTCGGGAGAACAGCTAAACTTTTCACTACACGGCGGCAGGTCTTCCCGTGATTGGCAGACTCGCGGGGTTCGAAGGTCAGCAGGACTCACAGGACGGGCGGGGCGAGGGTCTCCTCCTGGTGCAGCCGCTCGGTCTGCCGCAGTTTGAGGATCTCGCTGTAGTTGAGGGCGTTCACCTTGTTCTTGAACAGCTCCAGGGAGGTGGGCTTGGTGGACAGGGTCCGCGTGATCTGCTCCCGAACCACCTGCATCACCTGCGTCAAAGTGGGCGGAGAGAACGTCAGCAGGGGAGGAGGAGGAGGCGGGGCCAACGCACCCGGAGGAGAGAGGGGGGCGTGGCCAAACGTCACTGACTGACAGGAAAAAAAAGGGGGTGGTGGGGTTCAGGTCTAGGTGCGGCATCAGTGGTTACACTAGGAGTAAGCAGGTGTGGAGTAAGTCAGGTGCGCAGGTAAGGCTGGCGGGGGGGGGGGGGTTAAGACTCAGCTCTGAGTCTCTCTGCAGTGGATGGATTACCCAGCAGCCCCGTAACGCTGAGCTTCAACTGAAAAAGACAGGCAGCGAACCGCCCCGCTAATCCCAGGAGCCCTCGTTAGTCTGACTGCCGCTGTCAACACAGGACATCCATATCACCGCATGACACAGGGCTGGGACTGGCAGGAGACACACACACACACACACACTAATACGGACACACACACACACACACACACACACACACACACACACACACACACACACTAATATGGACACACACACACACACACACACACATACAATAAGCACACACACCCACACACACACACACACACACACTAATATGGACACACACAAACACACACATACACACACTTTTTCCGTGCTTACTCGTCTCCCGTCATCAGCGCTAATGCACTCAGTGACGCTGACACACCTGATCACCGCTTGACCTTGCTCACCTCCCAGAGGGGGAAACAAGCACCTTTGTGTGGCTGAGGTCACACAGCAGGGGGCCGGGGGGGTGGAGGAGGTGGGGGGGGGAGGGGGATAATGGCTTCTCGTCCACCTCCCTGTCCAGGACGTGTATGCGCAGAAAGAAAACACTTCCACACTGCAGCCTGGCCCTCCATGTGGAGGAGAAGGGGGAAAAAAAGCATCTCTCTCTCTCTATCCCTTTCTCCTCCCTCTTTCTTTTCTAACCTATTCCCTCCTCCCGTCCCCCCCCGTCCCCCCTCATCTCGCTCTCCGCCTTTGACACCAGCCAGCCGTCTCCTAGGCAACGGCAGCGGTGCGAACGTCATCTCGATACCCCGTCAGGGCCGGCGTGGTGCCGTCACCGTCAGCGTTTTTTTTATTTTTTATTTTTTTAGGAGCCGGAACGGGAGCCTCAAACGCAGCCCTAAACGGGCACTGCGGGCGCGGTCAGAGCCCGTCGGCGCGCGGGACCCACAGTCACACGCCACACCGCGACCATCGCCACGCCGCGACTTCGCCTCCGACGAAACGACCCACAGACCTCAGAGAAAATCGCTGATCATCACATGGGACGGGCAAACCGCCTAACTGAAGCAGCGAAACCTACGTACCTGTCCCTGTACGTCATGACACAGCTCCGCACAAAATCAAAACAAATCAGTTATAACTGCACTACACTAATTACACTACGATAAACCGCACACTGCTACAGAACACAGCCTCACTGAGACACGGTAACACAGCGTCAAGGCACAACAACTCATTAAATTACGAATAGGAAAAAAAAAATACAAAATCGAGCGTTAAAGTTTCACGAAGGTTCCGGCATGTCAGAACAGCACAGAAACAAAGGCGCGCGCACACACACACACACACACACACAGACACACACACACACACACGCACACACACACACACACACACACACACACACACACACACACAAGCAAACACACATAAGCAAACACTTGGGCAAACACCCCTGTGTGAAAGCAACCTCCATACGGTGTCCTGCCGGTACAGCCCCCAAGCGTAAAGCACAATTTGTCTATCAAATCAGCAGGAGTAGTGTAAAAGCAGTACCACAGAAAGACAGCGGAGAGAGAGAGAAAAAGAGAAAGACGGAGGGAGAGAGAGGTAGGGAGAGAGACAGAGAGAGAGAGAGGGAGAGCGGGAGAGAGGGAGAGAGAAAGAGAGGGGGAGAGAGAAAGAACGACAGGAAAAGAGAAGGAGAGAGTATCACCTTCACGCCGTCGGCAGCTCAGTAGCGTGGCGCTGCAGTCTGTCCCTGACGGTGAGACTGTGTTGTGTGAAGCCACTTCCTGCTCTGCCTGAGCAAGCCCAGCCCAGCACAGACCCAGCCCAACCCAGCCCAGCCCAGCCCAGCCCAGCACAGACCCAGCCCAGCCCAGCCCAGACCAGACCCAGCCCAGCCCAGCCCAGCCCAGCCCAGAACCAGCCCAGTCCAGAGCCAGCACACACTCCCAGTGCACAGACCCAGCACACAGACCCAGGGGAGAGAGGAGAGAGAGAGACCCCAGCAGCAGCTCCCTGTACCCCCGCCTCTGAAGAGCCAGCTGTCCCTCCGTCCTCCAGCAGAGGAGAGAGACCTCCGCCACACAGACCCTACGCCCACCCACCACGGAGCAAAGCCCCGCCCCCTCCCCCTCCCCCCCCCCCCCCCCCCCCCACCACCCCAACCCCCCACATCCACAGCGCCATCAGCCACTGACACAGCCCAGCCTGCACCTTCTCTATCTCGCGCTCTCTCTTTCTCTCTCTCTCTCTCAGACACACACACACACAGGTCTCACACACATGCAAACACACGCGCACACACACAAGCCCCCAACCCCCAGCTGACAGTGGTGTGCGGCTGATTTGCCAGCAGCGGTTAGTGGCGAATGACGCGGAGGCAGAGCAGTTACAGACTTATTAGAGCGAGAGGAACGAGTGCGTGCCGGGGGGGGGGGTGGGGTGGGGGACGACAGAAGAGAAGTTAAAGAGTGAGGGAAAGAGACTGTGTCAGTAAGGGTGGCACAAAATGATAAAGAGAAGAAAGGAGAGGGACCTGATGCACCCATGTGCACTGCAACTGTAAACGATCCTCAAGAATAGTATTTAATTTTTCACTCGAGCCAATGGTCTGTGGCTTGAGCAGAAAAACCAAGGTCTTGACTGCAGAGAAAGTACAGACTAGACTCCCAGTATTCTGCCGTGAGCTCCTCCCGCACATTGGCTCCACCCACACACAGTCTCCTCAGCCAACCAAGCCTCACTCTCACTCATGCCCCTCCTACTCGCAAGCTCCTCCCATAACTTTACTGTCAACACGGAACCATCCTGGTCCTCATCCTGCCACTGGCCAACATACTGTCGCCTGACTGCAGAGGGAAACTGCTACCTCACTCAAAGCCTGTGTGTGTGTGTGCGTGCGTGTATGTGTGTGTGTGTGTGTGTGTGTGTGTGTGTGTGCGTGCGTGTATGTGTGTGTGTGTGTGTGTGTGTGTGTGCGTGCGTGTATGTGTGTGTGTGTGTGTGTTTACATCCAGCCAGCCACTCTGCTCTCCCGGTCAGCAGTGCTTTTTTGTGTTTAGTGCTGATACAACAAAGTGACTTAGTGACCCATCATTCTCTCTCTCTTGTTTTCTTTCTCTCTCTCTCTCACCGTTTCTCCCTCTTTCTCTCTCACTCACTCCATCTCTCTCTCTCTCTCTGGAGGCGTGGCAGCGTTTCTGCCAGCAGGGGGGATTCTCTTTGTGACGCTAATACCGCTGTGAAAGGGCATGCGTTCCATTGTTCCTGCCAGAGAGGATTCTGGGAGGGCGGTCTGCGCACACAATGACAGGGCCGCAGGACGAGCGCCCACTGCCCTCCCGGGGGGTTGAAAAGGTCAGAGGTCAACGACCTCAGCAGTTTGCTCACTTGAGATGCTCTAATGTCTACTTTGGGGCGACTCATCTCCTCATCTTCAAATGGAACGTTTAGCATGAGAACAGACACGTGACTAAATGACATCACAGCCACTCAGCCGGCTAGCTCTTATCCGGAGCGAGGAACAGAAGATGAGGTCATCGGCGTTACTCTCAGGAACGCAAAAATGTGACATCACCACAAAGGCCCATTAATAATCAACAAGTGCAACGTTTACCGAACAATTTTCATTTTGTGGCTAAAGAAAAGTACCACTAGACAGATATGCAATCTTTGCACAGCTATAACTATAACGTTATTCAAAGGGAAATCCAAAGAATGAAAGAGAAAAAGAAAGGTTATCTGGGGGGGGTCAGGAGATGGACTATTCTAGCACACTACGGCTGGATTCTCAGGGTGTCCCCGTACTCCTCTATCTACACTCCACCACCGCATCACTCCAAGTGGTTTCACAGTCCAAGCAGGGTGGTACTGTCTCTCTCAGGGTTAGGGTTTGGGTTTGGGTTAGGGTTCGGGTTAAGGTTAGGGTTAGGGTGCTCTCACTGCAGGACTCTCCAGGACAGATACCGCGACCCCTCTCCACTCGCCCTCCAACAGACCTGTCATTTTCCCCACCAATCAGAAGCGAGGATCAAAGAGGCTACACAGCCCCCATAAAACTGCCACAGCGCCAGCTCAAAGCTCAAACTCTACCTCTTCCACTTCCACACACCGGGGTCAAATAATCATTCGAGACGCTTTAACAATCACAGCGGGGCTCCCGCACGGAACACTAAATTTCACCAATATTCAGCCCGAAAAAGACTCCACACGAATGTACGTTCAGGCTAGCCTTGGTGAAAACCCGCAGCGCACACACACAGCGCCAGGTCTGTCGTTCCCGCAGTGCTCCGAGCTCATATCCGACGCTCTGCTGCCCCCCGCCCCGCACTTGTGGCGGACAGCAAGTTCAAAACTCGAACGACAACGTCGACGTCCACCAGTGTAGGTGCAGCGTTGGCCGAGGCTGCCAACGTTTCATAGGCCCCGCCCCCCTGTAACCAGGGAAACCGCTGGCCCCGCCCCGCGCCCCGCCCCGCCCCGGCCGTACCTTGTCGAAGTCCTCCTGCGTGGCTCTCATCTCCTTCCAGGTCTTGTTGAGCAGCTGGATACAGACGCAGAACAGTTCGTTCAGCAGGCAGTCCCAGTCCTGCGAGAAGAAGACCGGGTGGTAGTCCGAGCCCGTCTCCGAAGCTGTGGAGAAAGGGGGGGGGACTGTGAGAACTCCCAGAATTCCTGAAAGGCACAGCATGGCAGAGAATCTGGGGGGGGGGCTCGCACATGTGCCATGAGTGCCGGAGTTTCGCTAAAGCCTAGCACTCGGTTATTCAGGGCTTGATTGAGCTGTACTAGCGCTCATTTATTCAGGGCTTGATTGAGCTGTACTAAAGCTCATTTATTCAGGGCTCAATTGAGCTTTACTAAAGCTCATTTATTCAGGGCTCGATTGAGCTGTACTAGCGCTCATTTATTCAGGGCTCGATTGAGCTGTACTAGCGCTCGGTCATTCAGGGCTCGATTGAGCTGTACTAGCGCTCGGTCATTCAGGGCTCGATTGAGCTGTACTAGCGCTCATTTATTCAGGGCTCGATTGAGCTGTACTAGCGCTCGGTCATTCAGGGTTTGATTGAGCTGTACTAGCGCTTGGTCATTCAGGGCTCGATTGAGCTGTACTAGTGCTCGGTCATTCAGGGTTTGATTGAGCTGTACTGGCGCTCGGTCATTCAGGGCTCGATTGAGCTGTACTAGTGCTCGGTTATTCAAGGATCGATTGAGCTGTACTAGCGCTCAGTTATTCAGGGTTTGATTGAGCTGTACTAGTGCTCGGTCATTCAGGGCTCGATTGAGCTGTACTAGCGCTCGGTCATTCAGGGCTCGATTGAGCTGTACAAGCACTCGGTCATTCAGGGCTCGATTGAGCTGTACTAGTGCTCGGTCATTCAGGGCTCGATTGAGCTGTACTGGCGCTCGGTCATTCAGGGTTTGATTGAGCTGTACTAGCGCTCGGTCATTCAGGGCTCGACTGAGCTGTACTAGCGCTCGGTCATTCAGGGCTCGATTGAGCTGTACTAGTGCTCGGTCATTCAGGGTTTGATTGAGCTGTACTGGCGCTCGGTCATTCAGGGCTCGATTGAGCTGTACAAGCACTCGGTCATTCAGGGCTCGATTGAGCTGTACTAGTGCTCGGTCATTCAGGGTTTGATTGAGCTGTACTGGCGCTCGGTCATTCAGGGCTCGATTGAGCTGTACTAGTGCTCGGTCATTCAGGGCTCGATTGAGCTGTACTAGTGCTCGGTCATTCAGGGCTCGATTGAGCTGTACTAGCGCTCGGTCATTCAGGGCTCGATTGAGCTGTACTCACGGGGCTCTCCGATGCGCAGGATCTCACACAGGATGAGTGTGAGCTGAATGCTGCTGCGAGCAAACGGGCATTCGTGCTTATCCTCCCTGCTACTGTTCTCCAACACAAACTGAGAGAGAGAGAGAGAGGGAGGGAGGGAGGGAGAGAGGGACAGAGAGAGAGAGAGAGAGGGAGGGAGAGAGGGACAGAGAGAGAGAGAGGGAGGGAGGGAGGGAGGGAGAGAGAGAGAGAGAGAGAGGGAAGGAGGGAGAGAGGAAGGGAGGAAGGGAGAGAGGGGGAGAGAGAGAGAGTGAGATTTATTGTTCATATCAAACTCTAAATCCATTGCTTTGGCAGTTGTGTGTTTTCATAGTGAGACCAGTGCCACAGGCTCCTGGTAAAGCAAACTCAGATGGAGCCATTTTATTCGTCCACAAGGATCCCACCTGCCTGGCAGTCATCTCAGGATTTTTACAATTTTCTGCTGTTAATTCCTTCTGAAACTTCATGACCTTCGGTCCCCATCACTCACAGCTAAAATTGCCGACCACACATTTCCAGGATGTTACCCGCGGCAACATTGAATTGGCAAATTTTCAGAAGTCACTCTGAAAATATGAAAAGCCCGTGCCACTGTGCTGAGCGCTGGACGGCTGGAAACTCAGGAATAAGCAAGAATGGAACAATAAGCAGCCAGCCCCCCCCAACCTGCCCCCACCCCCCGTCCTGCCCAGGCCCCGCCCCCTCACCCTGCTGTATATGTCGGGGTAGCGGGTGCTGAAGTAGTGCATGGTGTCCAGAGCGAGCAGCCCGGGGGGGGTCCGGATCAGATCCTGGCCTGGATTACTGTTATTCTGCAGGAGGAGGTGTGGGGGGGGGGGGGGGTCCATGAACACACACACACAAGATACATTTCCTGATTTGAAAATGTGAAGAAAGAAAAAAAAAAAAAAAAAAAAAATCACAGTGGGGTCACAGAGTGGGGTGTGTATGAGTCACAGAGGGTAGTGTGTATGAGTCACAGAGTGGGGTGTGTATGAGTCACAGAGAGTGGTGTTTATGAGTCACAGAGAGTAGTGTGTATGAGTCACAGAGTGGGGTGTGTATGAATGAGTCACAGAGAGTAGTGTGTATGAGTCACAGAGGGTAGTGTGTATGAGTCACAGAGGGTAGTGTGTATGAGTCACAGAGAGTGGTGTTCATGAGTCACAGAGAGCGGTGCGTATGAGTCACAGAGAGCGGTGCGTATGAGTCACAGAGAGCGGTGCGTATGAGTCACAGAGAGGGGTGTGTATGAGTCACAGAGAGCGGTGCGTATGAGTCACAGAGAGCCGTGTTTATGAGTCACAGTGCGGGGTGTGTATGAGTCACAGTGCAGGGTGTGTATGAATCACAGAGAGCCGTGTTTATGAGTCACAGAGAGTTGTGTGTATTAGAGAGTCACAGTGCGGGGTGTGTATGAGTCACAGAGAGATGTGCATGAGTCACAGAGAGGGGTGCGTATGAGTCACAGAGAGGTGTGTATGAGTCACAGAGAGCCATGTTTATGAGTCACAGAGAGTTGTGTGTATTAGAGAGTCACAGTGCGGGGTGTGTATTAGACAGACAGAGCGCGGGGAGGACTCACGGAGAAGCCCAGCTTCTTGAACTCCTTGGCGCAGAGCGAGCGGCGACGCTCGTGACTCAGGCTGCCGTCGCTCTCACACTCAAAGGCAGACTGACGCAGGGAGTGGAGGACCTCCCGCTGGTCCTGAGAGAGGAGGGGGGGAGAGAGAGAGGGGGAGGTGGGAAGGAGAGATAGAGAGAGAGGGGGGAGGGAGGGGGAGAGAGGGAGAGAAAGAGAGAGAGGGGGGAGAGAGGGAGAGAGAGAGAGGGGGGAGAGAAAGAGAGAGGGGGAGATAGAGAGAGAGGGGGGAGGGAGGGAGAGAGAAGGGGGTGAGGGGGAGGGAGAGAGAGAGGGGGAGAGAGAGGAGGGAGGGAGAGAGAGAGGGGGAGAGAGAGGAGGGAGGGGGGAAGGGAGAGAGAGGGGGGGAGAGAGAGGAGGGAGGGAGAGAGAGAGAGACAGAGAGTAATAATACATATAATTAGTTAATGAAATCCTAGTATAAATAGTTTATTGCTTTTTTCTCCCTCTTCTCCCTCTATTTGGAATTTCTGTATTTGTGGGTTTTTTTTTTTTAATGTAATGCTTTGGCAATATTTACTGTATGTATTTCATGCCAATAAAGCAAATTGAATTGAAAATTGAATTGACAGAGAGGGAGAGAGAAACCAAAATGAAAATAATAAAAATAATATATGTACATATTTGTATGACAGATTGCATTGTATTTCATTGTTTTTCTTTTTTCCCAGTTCCATTTTAACATCCTTAAGTCTTTCTTTTATATTCAAATATTTTGGAATTTAAATGAAAGAGTGAGAAAGAGAGAGAGAGAGACAACAAAAATTGTTCTCTCGCTTTCTCACACACAAGGCAACGCGTGCTTATTTTCTACGCCTTTAATGTAGTGTGCCTCGGCGTACACCAGGGGGCGCAGCCAGCGCTCGGGCTCACCTGGTTGTAGGAGTCGAGCGGCGTCCTCATGCGAGGCTCCAGGTCGTTGAGGGCGACGGACTGCAGGACGTACAGGTAGTGGGCCATCTCGTCCCCCACAGACCCCGAGCTGTGAATGATGTTCTGCGAATCACCAGCAACCACAGAGTCAGGGGGGCGGAGCCAAAGAGGACAAGACCCTCAGGAAAGACAGATGGCAAAGACCAGAAGCCTCAGCCACAAAACAGACACCCTAACACCTGCTAGGTGTAGACATCAGATAATGAGAGCCATTTACCTCCCGATTACATTACATTACAGGCATTTAGCAGATGGTCTTATCCAGAGCGACTTACACAACATTTCATCCATTTATGCAGCTGGATATACACTGAAGCAATGCGGGTTAAGTAGCTTTCTCAAGGGTACAACGGCAGTGCCCTACCCTGGAATCGAACCTGCAAACTCTTTAGGTTACAAGACCAGTGCCTGATGGAGCACCCACTACAGTCTTGCTCACAGATGGCGTCTTATGCAGTGGGCATTGCATTGATGAATGCCCATTTTCCCCATCACAAGCTGTGCCCCAAATGGAAACTGGCAGTTTAGTGACTTAAAGAGATTTTGTGACTATTTTTATGGACTGCATTTATACAGCGCTTTTATCCAAAGCACTTTACAATTGATGCCTCTCATTCACCAGAGCAGTTAGAGGTTAGGTGTCTTGCTCAGGGGCACATTGACACGCCCATAGCGGGGATCGAACCGGCAACCCTCCGACCGCCATACAAATCGCTCTTACCTCCTGAGCTATGTCGCCCCCACAGCTTTTTACACGAGAATACCTTGGCGACAAACGATAATGTACCTGGGAAACGCAAAAGCGCTTTTTTTTTTTTTTTTTTTTCTTTTTCTTTCCACTCGCTGGTGCGGAGAGTAAACCCGAACGCGGCGATTTGAATTGCAAACGCGCGGAGGATTTGCCTTTTCCACGCTCGCGTTTCACGCGGACATGACTTCCGATGCGCTCGATTTTCCCACTTGCAAACGGAAAAGGACAATCATGCAAAGGCAAGGTTCGCCCCGCCGAGCCGGGGGCTGGGGGGCTGAGGGCGTCCTATCACAACAGGGCGACAGGAAAACGCGCAGGCGTGTTCGCCTTCGACGGAACGGATCAACGTCGCTACGACTGGAAAGGCGATCACATCTCGCCGATGTAAATCGCACCGATGATGCAAAACACACCGGGGAACAAAAAGTTAACTCCAGCCACACAGAGCATCTTAAGACTCATCAGAATACTCTCAGAGAGTTCAATGTGAAATGCAGTTTTTACTATTCAGACGCATCGGAGCCAAAAAGGTGTTTCTTAATAGAGATGTACAAAACGTTTTTTTTCTATTTTCCGTCAGGTCTCCTGCTAGATAAAATGTATTAAATTGACACTGAAGGCACTTAGCAGATACTCTTACCCAGAGAAATTTACACGGCCCACATTATATCAGCATGCAATGCACTGATAATTTCTGGATGTCTACTGAAGAATTTCAGGTTAAGTACGTATCTTGCCCAAGTGTACAGCAGCAGTGAACCAGCTAGGAATTGAACCTGCAACCTAAAAATTGCAGGCCCAGTCCCTAACCGCTGTGCCACACTACAAATTCAGCACTCTGTATAAGTACACTATATGACCAAAAGTATATGGACACCCCTTGGTCTATGGCTTGGGCCCCATAGTTCCAGTGAAGGCTAATCTTAATGCTACAGCATACAATCACATTCTAGACGATTCTGTGCTTCCTCCACAGTTTGGGGAAGGCCCTTGCCTGTTTCAGAATTGCAATGCCCTCGGGCGCACAGCGAAGTCCGTATCAAAAACAGCGTGGAACAACTTTACCGGCCTGCACACAGCCCTGACCTCAACCCCGTCCAATGCACACATTTGATGGTAAATGGTAAATGGACTGCATTTATATAGCGCTTTTATCCAAAGCGCTTTACAATTGATGCCTCTCATTCGCCAGAGCAGTTAGGGGTTAGGGGTAAGGTGTCTTGCTCAAGGACACTTCGACACGCCCAAGGCGGGGTTTGAACCGGCAACCCTCCGACTGCCAGACAATCGGTCTTACCTCCTGAGCTATGTCGCCCCGTTAGAATTAGAAATGTGACCAAGACAGCTTTCTGCCACCCGAAGAACACTGCCAAAGTTAAGCCCTTCCTTTCCCAAGAAGATGCAGAAAAGTTAACACACGCATTTATAACTTGTCGTCTTGATTATTGTAATGCCTTACTCACTGGCCTTCCCAGAAAAGTTATTAATAAACTGAGACTGGTTCAGAATGCCACAGCCAGGCTACTTACGAACACTTAAGAAATCTGAACATATCACCCATTTTAAAATCATTACACTGGCTGCCGGTTGATTTTAGAATCGATTTTAAGGTGCTGTTACTGGTTTTTAAAGCTATGCATGGACTCGCCCCCGACTACATAAATGACCTATTAGTAAAACATGTCCCTGTCAGAGCCCTTAGGCCCTCAGATTCCCTCCAATTGTCCATTCCACGGTCTAGAACTAAAACCTATGGAGAGGCTGCATTTAGTTCATATGCCCCCAGACTGTGGAATAAGCTTCCTTTGACTATTACGAAATCTGATTCTGTGGATATTTTTAAGAAAAACCTGAAGACTTACCTCTACAAAACGGTATTCTCTTAGGAACTGAGAAAAATGTAATTTTTAAATTCTCTTGTTATTTATTTATATATTTATTGTTATAATTATTTAATGTTATTATCATTTTATCGCTATTTTACATATTCGTGTATTTTATTGTGTGTTTTACTGTCAATTTCATCGACTCATTCATCTTTCTGTAAAGCACATTGATTGGCACTTTGTGTTCAAAATGCGCTATATAAATAAAGTTTATTATTATTATTATATTATAATGCCTTTGGGATCAATTGGAAAGCCAAGTGCAAGCCAGGCCTAATCACCCAATCAGTGCCCAACCTCACAAATGCTGTACTGGCTGAATGGAAGCAAAACCATACAACAATGCTCCAACATCCAGTATAAAGTTTTCCCAGAAGAGTGGAGGTTGTTATAGCAGCAAAGGGTGGACCAGCTCCCTATTAATGGTAATGCCTATAATTTTGGATGAGACGCTGGACGACAGGTGTACACATACTTCTGGCCATGTAGTGTATGTTCACTGAAAGAGCAGAGATCAGAGAAACAGATCTTTTCCAGTTCAGCCAAAAAGCTGAGTTGATGATAATTGGAGAGTAATTATTACCTTGTAAATATACTGACGTAGGTTTTTCTTCGAAAGAAACATAAGAAGTTCCTGTCAGGGAAATAAAAACAAAGACAATTAAAAATTTTGTAAAAATGGGTTAAATTCATAAACAATTTGGTTGATTAAGCAGTCCCTGAATTTCTTACATTCTGCAATGACCCTAAGCTACCACAGGGGGGCAGCTCTCTATCCATAACAAGGACAGCAGTTAGGATTTCACTTTTTAGCCCGCCAAAAGTTTTTTTCAGCGATAAACACCCTCACACTGTGAATAATAATCACTAACCAAACTTAGAATGAGGACAGACTTCAGATTAGTACCTGATAATAGATAATAGATTATTCAGTCACAAATTTAGGTTTGGCTTCTGATTAGTACCTGATAATAGATAATAGATTATTCAGTCACAAATTTAGGTTTGGCTTCTAAAACAACTTCCAAAAGGCACATATAAGCAAGTGTCTGTTCAAACTCAGCTTAAACCAATCACTTTTTGATATATCAGTCACATGGCAAAAGAGATGTGAGAAATTTGGTTTCGCACAGTCTAAAAATATCCTCTTCCTACGACTGAATGTAGTTACCAGCAGTTTCTAAAATGCAACCACTGCAATGAATGTGTGGGTGTCATACAACTGTACTTTCTGAAGGCACATAGAGTCATTTGTTGAGAAATTGGAGAAAAGGACCTACCAATCACGCCTCTCACATGCTAGGGTCCATAATTCTGGGCCTGATCGTGGGCCACAGCCCCACACAGGAGAGCTAATACTAATGTGAACATGGCTAATGCTAATGTGAATCGGGCTAATGTTAATGTGAACTGTGTTTCACTAGTGAGCACCTCCCCATACAGGAGAGCTAATGCTAATGTAAACTGGGCTAATGCTAATGTGAATCGGGCTAATGCTAATGTGAACTGCGTCTCACTAGTGAGCACCACCCCACACAGGAGAGCTAATGCTAATGTGAATCGGGCTAATGCTAATGTGAACTGCATCTCACTAGTGAGCACCTCCCCATACAGGAGAGCTAATGCTAATGTGAATCGGGCTAATGCTAATGTGAAATGCGTCTCACTAGTGAGCACCACCCCACACAGGAGAGCTAATGCTAATGTGAATCGGGCTAATGCTAATGTGAACTGCGTCTCACTAGTGAGCACCACCCCACACAGGAGAGCTAATGCTAATGTGAATCGGGCTAATGCTAATGTGAACTGCGTCTCACTAGTGAGCACCACCCCACACAGGAGAGCTAATGCTAATGTGAATCGGGCTAATGCTAATGTGAACTGCTTCTCACTAGTGAGCACCACCCCACACAGGAGAGCTAAGGCTAATGTGAACCGGGCTAATGCTAATGTGAACTGCGTCTCACTAGTGAGCACCACCCCACACAGGAGAGCTAATGCTAATGTGAATCGGGCTAATGCTAATGTGAACTGCGTCTCACTAGTGAGCACCACCCCACACAGGAGAGCTAATGCTAATGTGAATCGGGCTAATGCTAATGTGAACTGCGTCTCACTAGTGAGCACCTCCCCATACAGGAGAGCTAATGCTAATGTGAATCGAGCTAATGCTAATGTGAATCGGGCTAATGCTAATGTGAACTGCGTCTCACTAGTGAGCACCACCCCACACAGGAGAGCTAATGCTAATGTGAATCGGGCTAATGCTAATGTGAACTGCATCTCACTAGTGAGCACCTCCCCATACAGGAGAGCTAATGCTAATGTGAATCGGGCTAATGCTAATGTGAACTGCATCTCACTAGTGAGCACCACCCCACACAGGAGAGCTAATGCTAATGTGAATCGGGCTAATGCTAATGTGAACTGCGTCTCACTAGTGAGCACCACCCCACACAGGAGAGCTAATGCTAATGTGAATCGGGCTAATGCTAATGTGAACTGCGTCTCACTAGTGAGCACCTCCCCATACAGGAGAGCTAATGCTAATGTGAATCGAGCTAATGCTAATGTGAATCGGGCTAATGCTAATGTGAACTGCGTCTCACTAGTGAGCACCACCCCACACAGGAGAGCTAATGCTAATGTGAATCGGGCTAATGCTAATGTGAACTGCATCTCACTAGTGAGCACCTCCCCATACAGGAGAGCTAATGCTAATGTGAATCGGGCTAATGCTAATGTGAACTGCGTCTCACTAGTGAGCACCACCCCACACAGGAGAGCTAAGGCTAATGTGAACTGGGCTAATGCTAATGTGAACTGCATCTCACTAGTGAGCACCTCCCCATACAGGAGAGCTAATGCTAATGTGAATCGGGCTAATGCTAATGTGAACTGCGTCTCACTAGTGAGCACCACCCCACACAGGAGAGCTAAGGCTAATGTGAACCGGGCTAATGCTAAGTGCTGATGAGAGAGCCGGACCGCACAGTTGGGAGGGAGGGAGGGAGGGAGGGAGAGAGAGAGATGAAGCGATACCTTTCTGTCAGTCTCCCCTGCTGTCTGCAGCAGGGCCATGAGGAGCGCCATGGCTTTAGTCTGGATCTGCTGGTTGGTCCTGAGAGAAGCAGAAAGGCATGATGTTTAAACGCACTGCTGAGGACTTCCACAGTGTTTACACACGCAATTTCCATCAGAATTTAGGAGTCCAAAAAAAGGGCATCTCTGTGAGTGTGTGTGTGCTTGTGCGTTTGTGTGCGAGTGCATGCATGTGTGAGTGCGTGTGTGTGTGTGTGTGTGTGAGTGTGTGTGTGTGTGCTTGTGTGAGTGCTCTCTTCCAAACACAACTCCTAAGCGCCCAGCACCAGGATCGCTGCCACAGAAACAGCGTCATACCTGAGGCCCACAGCCAGCTCTGCTCCTCTCAGACAGGAGTACACATGACCTCAGACCACTCTGGGACTGCCACCCTACCCGCCAACCCCCCCCTCTCAATCCCGCCAAATCCCTCGCTCTGTGCCTGCCGCTGCCAGGAGACCAGCTGACCCCACAGACTTCCACTCAGAGAGCGGAAACCATGGGAACCCCACCGCAACGCCACACCTGGCATCCAGACCTGGGCTTTGATGCGAGAGCCGCCACCCAGGGGAGCAGTTTGCCAGCATTAGCCCCCCCACCCCCCAACCCCCCAACCCCACTTCAGTGCCTTTAACCTGCTCTCCTTCCTCTTTTTCAAACATACTACTTCCATTCAAGTTTTATCGCCCATGAGGCACCGCTGGGATTCTGAGCCCAAAGCTTAGCCGTGTGAAACAGCGTGTGTCTGCAGAGGAAGTGATGTCATCGTTCATTCTACACACGCACAGACGGCAAACTGTGCTGTACGCTCTTTCTGAACCTTGCTGACAGATCTCTAAATCGCTCCAAAAACGCTGCAGAGTCAGGCTCTTCCCTGGTCTGCCTGTACGAAAGCAGCTCTGGACACACACGCACGCACACACACGCGCACACACACACACACAAATACACACGCACACACAAATACACACACACACACACAAATACACAAACACATACACACGCACACAAATACACAAACACATACACACACGCACGCACACACGCACACAAATACACACACGCACGCACACACGCACACACACACAAATACACAAACACATACACACGCACACACACACACACACACACAAACAAATACACAAACACATACATGCACACACATACACGCACACACACTTCCTGGGCGCAGAGGGGAGGGGTTCTGGAGTGCTAAGCAGAGGGGGCCTACGGCGACTGGCCCAAACGACCCACAATGCAGTGCGACCCAACTGAAGCTGAAACCGAGCGGGTTTCCAGGATGGCGGGGGCCCAGCGGAGTTTGAGCCCGTGTCTCTCCCAGACAGTGTGACTCACTGGCCCCCGCTTGGCTCCCGTACTGCAGACACGTCACCGTTTGGAGCGTCTATCTGCAGCTGCAGCGGCTTTTCTAAGCGTGTGTGTGTGTGTGGGCCGGTGTGTTTTTACGGGGTGTGAGAGTGTGCGGCACGTATACGCGTGATCACAACTGTGTGTTTGTATGTTTGTGTTAGATATACATGTGTAACTGTGTGTGTGCATGCATTCCTGTGTATGCATGCGTGCGCATGTGTATCTGTGTGTGTGTGTGTGTGTGCATGCGCGTGTGCGCACCCTTACTCACACTTGCAGGTGTGAGATGAGCCTCTCCATGGTGACCTCCTGCTTCACCAGCTGGAACAGGCTGCTGTGTGTGTGTGCCTGTGCATGTGCGTGTGTGTGTGTGCAGCCTTACTCACACTTGCAGGTGTGAGATGAGCCTCTCCATGGTCTCCTCCTGCTTGGCCAGCTGGAACAGGTTGCTGTGTGTGCATGTGTGTCTGTGTGTGTGTGTGTGTGTGTGCGCGCACCCTTACTCACACTTGCAGGTGGGAGATGAGCCTCTCCATGGTGACCTCCTGCTTGACCAGCTGGAACAGGCTGCCGCTGCTCAGCACCATGTTCTCCAGGATGGCCAGGGACAGCTGCTGCATGGACGCGTCCAGCACCTTGGCATTCACGAAGCTGGCGATCTGAGGAGCACCGGTGCGTCAGTCACACAAAGGGGCGGGGACTGGGTGCGCCAGTCACACAAAGGGGCGGGGACTGGGTGCGCCAGTCACACAAAGGGGCGGAAACTGTCCGGTCCTTCAGGACTGGGAGAGGGACGTGATGTCACCATGGCTGCAATATTACCTTTTTAATGAAGACAGATGAGAGGTTCTCCCAGGACACAATCCCATGATCCATCAGCTCCATGAAGGCCGTCAGTGTGTGAGTCATAATGAGGGCGTTCCTGAGAACGACAGGGAACACCTCACATCAGCACAGGGAACCCTGACATCACTGCAGAGATGAGGTGACATCAGTGCAGGGAACCCTGACATCACTGCAGAGATGCAGTGACATCAGCACAGGGAACCCTGACATCACTGCAGAGAATACTGACATCAGCACAGGGAACTCTGACATCACTGCAGAGATGAGGTGACATCAGCACAGGGAACTCTGACATCACGGCAGAGATGAGGTGACATCAGCACAGGAAACTCTGACATCACTGCAGAGAATACTGACATCGGCACAGGGAACTCTGACATCACTGCAGAGATGAGGTGACATCAGCACAGGGAACTCTGACATCACGGCAGAGATGAGGTGACATCAGCACAGCAAACTCTGACATCACTGCAGAGAATACTGACATCGGCACAGGGAACTCTGACATCACTGCAGAGATGAGGTGACATCAGCACAGGGAACTCTGACATCACTGCAGAGATGAGGTGACATCAGCACAGGGAACTCTGACATCACTGCAGTGGATACTTTGACATCACTGCAAAGAATACTGACATCAGCACATAGCACACTGACATCAGCTGACATCAATGAAGGAATGACTGATATTCCAGTCCTCAAAAAAAAACTGGAACTGCAGTTCCATAGCAACATGCCAGCACAATCTCTCTCTCTATCTCACACACACACACACACAAACGCATAGTCATACACACACACACACACACACACACACACACACACACACACACACACACACACACACACAGACAGACAGACACACACACACACACACACACACACACACACACACACACACACACACAGACAGACAGACACACACACACACACACACACACACACACACACGCACACACACACACACAGACAGACACACGCACACACACACACACACACACACACACACACACACAGACAGACAGACACACGCACGCACACACACACACAGGCAAACACACACACACACACACAGGCAAACACACACACACACACACACACACACAGAGACAGGCACACACACACACACACACACACACACACACACACACAGAGACAGGCACATGCACACTGTCACTTTGACCACTTCTGAAATCTAACTTTGCAGCTGCTGGGAAAGCCTTCAAAGCTACAGCAGTTGGGAGAGAGCTCATCTGCAGACACTCTGCGTGAGAACACAGCTCCAGGAGCTGCCAGGCCAAAGCCCTCTGTTCCCAGCCACTATTTATAGCTTGCAGAAGCTGAGGTTAGCATTCGTAAAGTAGGGGACTCGGGCACACTTTCAATCTGTATGTTTTCAGTTTATATCTGTCTCCCTCTCACCTACACCAGCATATGAGTGCAAACGCGTGCACACGCAGACATGCAGACACACACACACACACACACACACGCACGCACTCTGCGATGGTAATCAGAGGCAGAAGCCAGAAACGGCTAAGTCACTGGCTTTGGGGAGTGAAACTTTTTTACACAGGCATTCCGCACAGATCTCAACTCCTCCTTTTTGTGAGCCAACCATCTGAGCCAACATTCACTGCGTTCCTGTCGAGCTCTGAAGAGCACTGTCAGGGAGAGGGGGCGGGGACTGGGACCGGCAAAAGGGGCAATAGTGAGCCAGCCCGGTTCCAGCTCTACACCTTCCTACTCACCCAGCTTCACCTGCACAGGTGACCCGCCCAGCCACCCCGCCAGCCTGCCCCCCCGCCCACCCCCACCCGGCAGAGTAACGGGGCGTGGCACTCACTCGTTGGCGTTCTCCACGATGTGCACCAGCAGGGTGTGCCCGTCGCGGCTGATGAACTCCTGGGCAAAGGTGACGTCAGTGGACACGCCCGCTAGCTGCTTCAGGGAGTCGCAGCGAACCCCCCCATCCGAGCTCTGGATCCCCTTATACAGGTCCTCTGCGCACCGGCCCTAAAACACACACGAACAGGAACTTCACCGAGATACAGGGTCTTTACATACATACAGGATCTTTATCCAGATATAGGATATTTACACACGTACAGGATCTTTATCCAGATATAGGATCTTTACACACATACAGGATCTTTACACAATACAAGGATCTTTTTCACAGTTACAGGATCTTTACACAGGTACGGGATCTTTACACGCATGCAGGATCTTTACACACATACAGCATCTTTACCCAGACACAGGACCTTTACACAAATACAGGATCTTCAAGTTCACACATTTACAGAACACACACACGCACGCACACACAAGGCCTTACAAAAAATCAGGAACTTGGCCAGCGGTAATGAAGTTTCTGATGAGCCAGCCATCAGCCTGCCTGTGTTTCCACCTCACAGCTCTATGTCAGGGGTGAGAGGGCACGGGAGCCTGGGTCTGCTCCCAACACTGAGAACACTGTGTGTGTGTGTGTGTGTGTGTGTGTGACTGTGGGACTGTGTGTGTGTGTGTGTGTGTGTGTGTGTGTGTGTGACTGTGGGACTGTGTGTGTGTGTGTGTGTGTGACTGCGGGACTGTGTGTGTGACCGTGTGTGACTGTGTGGGTGTGTGTGGGACTGTGTGTGTGTGTGTGTGTGTGTGTGACTGTGGGACTGTGTGTGTGTGTGTGTGTGTGACTGCGGGACTGTGTGTGTGTGTGTGTGTGTGACTGTGGGACTGTGTGTGTGACTGTGTGTGACTGTGTTTTGTGTGTGACCGTGGGACTGTGTGGGTGTGTGTGTGACTGTGTGTGTGTGTGTGTGTGACTGTGGGACTGTGTGTGTGTGTGTGTGTTTGTCAGACTGTGTGTGTGAGAGAGAGAGTGTGTGTGTTTGCGTCTGAGGGTCTGAGTGTGAGATCAACGTCTTCCTCTTTCTCCCACCCAACCCCACTGACTCAACCCCCCTCCACAATACTCTCCCCCCACCCCCACACTGACTCTGCTACCCATTTCCCCACAGTCACCTCTCAGGACGGACAGACAGACAGACGGACGGACGGACGGACACAGTACATCCAGCCTGCTGGTTTCATAATGACTGCGTGTCTGGTGCACCCGCTCAGTTGGGGCCCACAATAATGCCTTTGTTCGGGTGAGTCTGCCGGGTATCTGGGGCTGGGGGGGTGGGGGGGGTCGGGGGGAGTTGGCTGGGGGGGGGGGGGGCAGCAGGGGGGGAGTTCGGTCATCAGGGATTATTTCCGATGAAGCAAGCCATTATAATGGAGCCAGGTGCTACGGTGGTGATTTTCCCCGTGTTAAAATTCAGCCCGGATTTGGGCCAGGAGAAGGTGTGGACTTGGGAACATAAGGGGGGGTGGGGTGGGGGTAGCAGGGGCAGTAGATGAGCGGTCATCCGTTTGGATGGGGGCTGCTGCTGGGGTACCGGAAGGCAGGGGTTGTGAGGCTCGGGCACACGCTCACCGGTGCCTTGGTCAGGCGGAGAATGCTGCCGTTCTTGATATCCAGGCGGTTCTAGAACACGGGGACAGACAAGAGCAATCAAACACAGATAAGAGGCCTCTGTGGCACAGACCACAAGGGCACAATCCACAGGCGCATGAGAATGCGTGTGTGTGTGTGTGTGTGTTAAAAGAAACAAAAACTACACTGGCCACTGCGGAAGTCCACACACACACACACACACACACACACACACACACACACACACACACACACACACACACCCACCTATCACAAACATACCTCTCATAAACAGCAAACACACACAGAAACACAAAGAGAAACACTTCTGCCATGCAAACATACATGCTCACACACACGCACATACACACACACACACGCACACAGGATTACCTCAGCACCCATTCAAATGTGTCACTCCTTTGTTTAACTGGAAGTGCAGCAAAGCTTGACTCATACAGAGAGAGAGGGAGGGAGGAGGGGAAGAGAGAAAAGAGGGAGCAAGCAAAAAAAAAAAGAAGTGAGAACTAGAGTGAAAGCGGGTGCAAACAGCAAGAGAGTGAAGAGCCTGTGAGATGGAGGGAGAGACAGAGAGAAGAAAGAAAGAGAGAAAAAGAGAGAGAAGAGCCAGAGGTGGAAGGAATGGGGGAAGAAACAGAGGGAGGAGGTCTGTTTCATGTCCACACTCGCCTGTGCGCTGCTAAACTCACACACACACGCGCGTATGTGCGCATGCACACACACATATACACACACTCACACGCACAAGCACACACACACACAGACACACACGCGCACACACACACACACACACACTCTCTCTCACACACACACACACACACACACACACACACACACACACACGCACGCACACACACGCGCACACACACACAAACACACGCACACACACTCTCTCACACACACACACACACACACACACCTACAGAGTCCTGCCCTGCAGTGACTGGCCCACACACATATTTGAGATACCGCTGATTCCTGCCCTGCATAGACGGCTCGCTTGTTCTCACCAGCAACACTTCTGCAAACTCAGTTAGGGAACTGCGCTCGCAACGGCAGGTTTTAGGTTCAATTCCCAGGTGGGGCACTAACATTGTACCCATCAGTGTGGTCCTGAACCCAAATTAATTCAGTAAACACCCAGCTGCAGAAAAGGATTGTACCGATGCTCTGGACAAGAGTGTCTGCTAAATCCCAAATATATATATATTAATTTATCCCTTTTCCACTGTAGAGCTGGAACCAGGCTGGCTCCCTAATATCCCTTTTCCACTGTAGAGCTGGAACCAGGCTGGCTCACTAATACCCCTTTTCCACTGTAGAGCTGGAACCAGGCTGGCTCACTAATACCCCTTTTCCACTGTAAAGCTGGAACCAGGCTGGCTCACTAATATCCCTTTTCCACTGTAGAGCTGGAACCAGGCTGGCTCACTAATACCCCTTTTCCACTGTAGAGCTGGAACCAGGCTGGCTCACTAATACCCCTTTTCCACTGTAGAGCTGGAACCAGGCTGGCTCACTAATACCCCTTTTCCATTGTAGAGCTGGACCTAGGGCTACTGGGGATCCAGCCTGCTTCCAGCTTCACCCAGTAGCAATTCTGCCACAGCACAGTCGTCGCTTTGGATAAAAGCATCTGCTAAATATATGTAATGTAATGTACAGAATGCCCATGGTCCTCTTTTTCAAATTCCAAACCTGAAATACAGAATCCCCCTCCGGTCATCAGACACAAGGGTTCATTTCATACCAAAAGAAAACACAAACAACTTCATTCATTTCAAAGGTACTTCCATATTTCATGCAAATTCACACCAAAAATGAACGAGTGACAAATGTGCCCTTTGGAATTAAAAAGAGGAAGAACTGAGCGTGCTCACCGACTCAGTGATGTAGGTCTGAACGCCATCGGTGTATTGCAGGGCATAGTTATCCGGACCGGGGAGATTCCAGCTATATATATATATATATATATAGAGAGAGAGAGAGAGAGAGAGAACACAGGCTTACAGACACGCCTTTTGCACACACTTCAGTAAATCAGAACATTACATTTAGGCCTTGAACCGACGTGCTTCCATTTTACATGATATCCGTTTGTACAGCTGGATACACACAGTGCCGTGAAAAAGTATTTTCCCACCTTCTTGATTGCTTCTATTACTGCGAAATGGTTTCAGATCTTTAGAAAACATGTAATATTGAACAAAGGGAAATATGGAAATATATATTTTTTAAATTACTTAATTTATTAAATTAAAAAAGCTAACAAACGCCCATATCGTCCATGTGGAAAAGGAACTGCTCCCTTAGTTACTTAATCAACCAATTAACCAAATTTATTAACTTGCCATTATTGAAGGAACCATGAATTCTGCTCTGAACCAGAACATTCTTTAGAGAACTGCCTGTTCATCTGCCTGTGAGCTGAAGCTGAAGTGTAACTGGGTTTGTGCAGCAAGACAACGATCCAAAACATAAAGTCCACATCTGAATGGGACTGAGAAGAAACAAAAATGAAAGTCTTGGAGCGGTCTAGTCAAAGTCCTGACTTGAACCCGACAGAGATGCGTTCTGTTGAGTTTTGCGTTCGCTCAGTTTCCCTCTGTCTAATAATACACTTCGACTAAAGACCTGAAACCGTTCGGCGTGACAAATATACAGCAGCAGAGGAAATCAGGAAGGGGGCAAATACGTACGTTATCACGCTACTGTTCGCAGAATTCACCAACGCGAGTGAAGCACATTGCTCAAGGGCACAATGGCAGCGCCCTATCCGTGAGTCAGACCTCGGGGTTACAAATCCAGCTCTCTAAGCATTACACTACGCTGCAGCTCAAGCTGTAATCAGTGTCCCACACACCGCCAGAGACCGACTTACGTTGCATTACAGGCATTCAGCATTCAGCGCGACTTACACACTTTTCACACAGCTTTCACACGTGTGTACGGAAGCAATGCAGGGTCATGTACCACGGCAGTGTCCTGTCCGGGAATCAAACTGGCAACCTTTAGGTTACAAGACCAGCTCCGTACCCATTATACTACACTGCCCCCACTGATACATAACATATCCATACTCTGCTTCCTGAGCACCTCCGGTGAGCTGCTTCCGGTAGAGACGAAGCCTCAGGGCTCTACAGCGCCCCCATTTTAAGAGCACTTGCTCCTGAAAATTGATGCGTGCCAACCGAAAAAATAACTGAGGAGCACGTCTACTGATTGGGATGTATTGGTGTGCTCCTAAATTTTTCAGCAGTGACACAATGCTGAAGCCTCTCAGGTTTGGCCTGGCTGCCTGTTTTACAGTCAGCAGAGTCAGTTCTGCATCAAAAACCCACACAACAAACTTTGAACCCAGACTGAGAGAGAAAGAGAACTATGAGGGTTAGGGCCCCCTCTCTCTCTCTCTCTTGGTCATGAAGCTCACAGACATGTACAGGAAACACTCATTAAACGTCCAGACACGAGCACACATGAACACACAGACACGCACGCAGATTTCGTCTCAACGTGGTCTCACGACGTACACGGGAAGCTCCTTCTAGACGCACAAAGACACAAAAAGTTCTACGGCTATTTGTAATCATTATGATCTCAGCTCGCCAGTCTACTACGAGCGAACCACAAACACGAGCCTTCTGGGTAATACGTCACGGACGCTTTGTACACCAACACACGCTTCAAGAATTGGGGAACTGGACTACGTGTCATCACCTCAGGACTAAAAAATTTTTTTTTAAAAGACCATGCAGAACCATGCTGCTGACCAAAACTTGAAGAGGCCGCACAGTAAACTGTTTACACGAAGCAGCCAGGCTCATCCTTTCTACTTACGGCGCTTCCGTTGTTTGCGGCAGTCAGTGTTTACACGCAGAATAAATAAAGCCCTTCATGTTCCTACCACTGCTAAATCAACCCCTCTAATTGTCTTCTCTGTCCAGCGTGTGCTTTTGGCTTGGGTACTACTTTCTTTTTGCATCGCATCTTACTCCAAAACTCCATCCTCACTTTGTTTTTTTGTTTTTTTTGCTGTGGTTCTAGAGAAAAGACACTAAGAACCAACTGACAATTGAATGTTTAGTAATAGTGCCGACTTAAGGATCATTTTTCATTCTCTCTTTTTTCAAAGCTGTACTTCAACCCATTTCCGTTATAACCACCAATAGCTGGTAAGCTGCTCAAACATGTAATTTTCTGCTGGAAACACATTACCCGAGGTATCAAGTTTGGCTACAATTACAGCACACAACAGACAAAAACATGTTTAGTAACCAAAACAACCAAACAAAAAATGTTTTGAATACCAATGTACACAGATATATATATTTTTTAAATGTCAGTAATCTGCAGGATTTTAATGATGTCTGAAACTGCAATTACTTCAAATAAAGTATTTGACCCAGGTCTGGCACACACCAAAGATTAAGTATGAATCCGGGTAAAACCATAATGCATAACGCAGAATATAATATCTAGTTTAAATCAATTAAGACTCATGCACTCTAGAAAACAAAAGTTGTCAGAATTTCAGTATTTAATAACCATAATCGATATTCAAATTTAATTTTTTGCAGGGCCGCCTCACTCTGTTTACTCTAGCCCTCCGTCGATCAGACTTTCTTCCAGGATCAGCAGCTTCTGCCTCTACCCACCAGTTCCCCCAATATCTCTCCGTCTCCCCAATATCTCTCACCATCTTCTCACCTGCTTCCCCTCTCTCGCTCTTCCTCGACAAACACATTGGCGACACAGTCATAAGTCAGAGAACAGTCACTCAGATTCAAAATCTGGTATTTCCCACGACTAACACCTCTGCCCACATTTTTGATAAGTTTAAACATCAGTGTTGAGAAGGCCAGTGCATTAGCCACTACTCCACCACTTCTCCACACTGCCTTAACCTGCCCTGCTCTGTTACCCCTGGACCCTGTTTATAGGCCATTAGCCAGCATGCTAACCTCTGACCAACAGCCAGCAAGACAGGCTGTGCTCTGTCCACTTAAAAGGGGTTACAAATAAAGTTGTGTTTATCTTGAACAGACCGGAGCACTTTGCAATCAGCAGGGGGGGCGGGGGGTTTGGCGGTGGGGGGAAGCAGTATGCTGTTATAAACAACGCACTTACCCATCACAAACTTCCTTTATGACGGCAGAGAGAGGCTTTTTCTGCAAGAGAAGGAGACACTTTGTTGGCGGAGGACATTCGTTTCAAGAGGGAACAGCTGGATTTAAAGACACTGCCTCGTAAATGCGATAAGAACTGGGACTACCCCCCAACAAGTGCACGGCAAACAGGGATTATTAGGAGCCAGAACAGTGGTTTATTTTGATTTTTTTAACTGAACACTAAAGTGACTGAAACATACAATTATTCCTCCCTGTGGCATGCAGCACTGGTTGTCTGAACACCGCTGCCCTGTAATTTGTGGCCTAGTGTGGCAGCCCCATTGCAGGCCCTGCTGAAATGTGAAATTGGCAAGGGCCAGTCAGAGGTCTAGTGAAGTGCAGAACAGGCCAATCGCAGGTCTAGTGACACACAGAAGGGACCAATCAGAGACAGGACGAAGGGCCTTGTGGTCAGCTCTGCTGTGAAGCCACAGAACAAACATGGGTTCGGCAGATAAACGCTCACTCACACTCGCAGAAGACCAGACACACCCCTCAACTGACTCACTTCCTGTCCTCCCCCAAAACTCTACACCTACAAACATTCCCCTCAAACCCATTATCAAACTATCACCCCCCAGGTCAACTGATACGACATTTATGCCCATGTTGTATACATACACAGAGGTGTTTTCACAATGCTAACTTCCTCATTCTGAGCCAAGCCCAGGTATGAATGACTCAGTTCTTAACCAATTAAAATTCAAACCCACACACTCTTCCCCCCCCACCCCCACGTCTAGCCCACCCCATTGGCGATGGTGCCCAGAGTACCTGGTCCAGCTCAATAAGTTGGGGGTAGGCCCCTGGCATCTGGATGGCGATCTTCACGATGTCCTTCTGTGGCGGCATGTTGAAGCTTGTGTGTGTGCACGTGTATGTGTGTGTGTGTGTCAAATACTCAGCTGCTGCTTAGCTCAGAGGAGTAAGCAAGACAGGGCCCTGAAAGAGAAGAAAAAAATACATGTATTCAGAGATCAACTGATCCAATACACACACACACACACACACAAAGTAAAAATATGTTTTCACAAACCAAAGAAATGCCCACCACCACGTACGCACAAACTAACAAAAACTGGAGAAGCAGCAGCAGAGGCCACACAAGTTCACACGACGTCAGGCAGACTTCACACACACACACACACACACCGCGTCCCCGCGCACGGCGGCTGCAGGGCCCCACAGAGCAGCGCTTCCTCTCGGGCCCCGCCCAGCGCGCTCGGGCCACGCCCCCGCTCGCTAACGCCAGCGGCGCTGCGACGGGACGGCCAAACGCCGGGCGCATCACACGCTTTTATTTTCGGAGGCGAAACCGGCCCGCGCTCGCGAGTTCCTCTTTCTAACGCCGCAAGATACGTTCAAACGCACGCTCCTGTGGTTCCAGTTCCAGGTTTGTGTGTGTGTGTGTGTGTGTGTGTGTGTGTGTGTGTGTGTGTGAGAGAGAGAGAGAGATCGGCCATGCACCAGCACGTACAGGAAGAGTTTTCCCCACTCGATCAACAGAAGCCGTTGTAGATGTGTTTAACAGGCCCTGGAGTTTCCGCATGGAATTCTGGGTAAACCTCAGTGCTGTTGCAATCGAAATACCTTGATTAGCGATTATGCCAAGAAGAAGAGTGTGTGCGTGCATATGTGTGTGTGTTTTTTTTAAAAGGACATGTTTTGTCCTCATAAACCACCTAACCTACAAATATCCCAGAAAATGGTATCCATGCACACGCACACACACACACACACACACACACACACACACACACACATACGCTGATACAATTAGAACCAGACCACAGCCGAAAGAATGAAAAGCTCCTTATGAGTACTGCACTTGGACACAAGTCTACGCTGCACTTGCCAGTCTACAAAACAACTTTATCCTCAAATCCAGTCAGGCAGACTTGTGGCTTAAGCTCCTTCTCTTTTTTAATATTAAAAGGAATGTCTCATTTTAAACCGTTATTTATTTTTTTTTACAATACAAAAGCCTCAGTTGTCAGCAAGCAATGAACAGCTTAAAATGACATGCGCCGGTGCAGTGTCTTACATCTGTGACAGGGACAAAATGGCGTCCCACACACTGTGAGCCGAGTTCAGTCGGCGCCACACCATCACGGAACACAACGGTCACCTTGGTGACCCCAGTCGTCCAATCAGAGGCCCCAGCTCACAGAGGCCAGTACGGCAGATGTAGCCGAAGAAGAAGAAGACACCACAGACAGCTCTAGGCTGAGTGCACAGGCTCACGGACCCTGCGACGTTGCGATTAACAAACATTCGTTCTTCTCTGACAAAGAATTTAGTTTGGCAGTCGCTGAAATGAAACAGAGATGTTGCGTGAGCCACAAAAATAAGCGTGACTGGCGATCGCGTATCTGTTGCTCAGAACCGCGGTCTCACCGGAACTCCTAACCAAGAAGGACACGCAGATGAACAGTATCCAATCACAAGCAATAAATAAGCTATAAAATAAATCCCCCAGACAGGGCCAGTTAATATGTTTATTTAAGCTCCTGAGCGCAGCCAATCGACGGGAAAACTGATGCGCGCTTGATTTAACAGATAACCTTATGCCACACGGGTGTGCAAGGAACTCTGCGATCGGACCCCAGACCACACAGGATTATTTATGGCGCCACACGGTTGCGAGCGGCCCTGACAACGACCGCATCGTCCGGCATTGACGCTCATCAGACGAGTGCCTGCAAAATGTATCTTACATACAGGTTTACAAATGGCCACATTTTACATTTTGCAATTATTTGATGCAGATGGGTAGTATTTAAACGGGATCCCAGGTGGTGGAATCTTAGGAGGCCGCCAGGATACGGTTTCCCAATTTAGGGGACGCCCGCCTCGATTTCTCAACACGAACGTTCTGTGGAAATCGGGAGTGAATCCAGGCCCCGGTCTGCGGAATTCTCTGCAGGCCACGGAATGCGTCACGGACGGGATCGAACTCGCCCGCCCCTGAGGATCATGGGAAAGGCAGTCCCTTTGGGGAGCAGGAAGAGCTCTGCCCACACCCCTCGCCTCCCCACCACACACGCTAATGCATGATTGGCAGGTGGGGAGGTTGAGCGGGTTGGGTTTTGTGGGTGGAAAGTTCCTTCCTGCAGGGAGGTTATAGCAAAAACAAGCCTTAGCGGACTCCAAATGTGCAAATCGCCACAAGTACAACAGCATCAGTACAACAACTGCAGAACATCAACCGTCCTCTCTCAAATAGGAATGATTACATGAAATCTGAAATTTGACCAGCTGAGCAGCTCAGCTTCGCAACAGGGGTGGTCAGGCTTTGAGAGACTTAAACTGTCCCCAGTTTCCAAAATCCACCTCCATCAGCGCTAATACGGCTGGGTAACAGTGGGAGGGGCTCTCAAAAGTTGAGAGTGACAGCCTGTCTCTGAGTGACACAAGATCCTCTGGGCCCTTCCTCTCCTCCAGCTGTTGACACTTGACCCTGTGCTGAAGAGGTAGGACTGTGCGTGTGTGTGTGTGTGTGTGGGTGTGTGTGTGTGTGTGTTCGTAGCGAGTGGAGGCGCAGTGTGAGTTTGCGTGTGTGTGTGTGCGAGTCTGAGTGTGTGTGAGTGAAATTGAGAGTGTGAGTGAGTGTGTGTGATGGTGCGAGTGTGTGTATGCCTGTGTGAGTGAGTGTGTGATGGTAGGGAGTGGAGGTGCAGTATGAGTTTGCGTGTGCATATGTGGGTGAGTGTGTGAGTGTGAGAGTGAGAGTGTGTGTGTGAGAATGTGCGTGTGTGAGTGTGGGTGAGTGTGAGTGTATGAGTGAGAGTGTGCGTGTGAGAGTGTGCGTGTGTTAGTGAGTGTGTGTGAGTGTGCGTGTGTGAGAGTGAGAGTGTGCGTGTGTGAGTGAGTATGTGAGAGTGTGAGTGCGAGGGTGAGAGTGTGCGTGTGTGAGTGAGTATGTGAGAGTGTGAGTGCGAGAGTGAGAGTGTGCGTGTGAGTGTGAGTGTGTGCGTGAGTGAGTGAGTGTGTGAGAGTGTGAGAGTGAGAGTGTGTTGGCAGGTAGTGGAGGTGCAGTGTGGGAAGCGTAGTGTGAGCAGCTCATGGCTGCACTACTGCCTGTCAGACCACAGAATTCCGAGGTGTCTGTTGCCCTTTGACCCCGGACAGACGCCGGTAACAGGAGCCCTCCTCGGGGGTCTGGGGGGCTCTTGGCTGCCTGAAATTCCATCACTGGACTGAAAAGGGGTGGGGTGGGGGGGGGGGGGGGTGGATTGCTTCAGATTCACCACACTGCATAGCCCCACTGTCCTGGGACAGAGTACTTCTCACACACCTACACGTACACAGCCACCAAAATAAAGCCCCATAGGCTGTAGGCTCCCTCCACCTTCTTGGATGTCCATTAAGTAACAAGCAAAGACAGATAAAAGTAATTACCGAACAGAAGCCGTCTGTCCTCCTTCTAGATAAACCTTTTTTTTTTTAAAGATATATGCCAATAGATAACCGATTATGACTGTCGCGTAACCAGCACACGACTGCACTGGGTTGCATTAGCCGATTCTGCGTTTCCCCTAAACAGATTTACTTCCCTGATTTACCAGATTACGTGGAATCCGATGTCACACCTTAAAGCAATAATCATTGCAAAAAACAGTATCAGTATCCACTTACTGTGCTCTACAGTAGAGGAAAGCCCCGACGAAAATTACATGTCACCCATCATCGCTGTCGACGTGATCTTGTTTTATATTTCACATGCGCACGTTTTGCGCTTAAGAGATGAAGGAGTCTTCCTTGACGAAAGGTGGTGTTGCGAAAAAGACGATTTTTGGAGACTACAAAGTAAAGCTGTGCGCTCTGTTTAACGACACATTACTTTACAAAGCAAATGCACTTAAGTAACAATGTTTGTACTGAGGTCAAATATTTAAAAGTAGACTAGCCTTACATAGGCTGAACACTGTACGCCTGTACTGTACGCCTCCCTGAAGAATAACGCCGGCCAGGTGATTGTAATGTAAAATAATAGCATGTAAAAAAAATTGAGCAAAAAGCCACTTGTAGTCCGAAATCGGCTTCGTCAAAGCAGAACACACAGCAATATTGGTCAGAATGAAAACAGGTATTCCGAGAACCAGCCCCCAGGCCAGAGTTTCAGACTACACACACACATACACAGGGAGAGAGAGAGAGACTCGGTCTACTCACACAGGTCAACTCGCCGCCAGCCGAAATGCAATCTCTTTTGTTGTGTAGCGTTGGTCGTTACCCTCCTACCTGTTGAAAACACGAATTTATTGTCCTCGAAAATGCGCCGATGAGAAGGTGGGAAGCATTTGTATTCCGTCTTTTGCGGCAGCAACCGGTTCTCAGTGGGAAGTTTTCTTGGCAAAAGTTTTCGTACTGCGAAGAACTCTCTCCCAGAGTTTCAAAGCAGCTAATTGATCGGTTTCACAGTTCCGGGTTGAAGCTCTAGCCTGAATCCCACTCGCCCCCTACAGGACCGAGAAATCTGGACGTCCGGGCGTTTTTTTTCCCAACAAAGAAGCGTTGGTCGCGGACGCCTGTCTGTATGTGCAAGTGTGCGTCGAATCTGATGTATTTTATCGGTCTTAGCGTGCGTGCACATTAACGCCGCTGCTTTAGATCGTTTTAGTTTTAGTTAACGTACACGGTTTAGCAGGTGTAATTTCTGGGATGTATGAAATCATTTGGGAGGACAGATCGCTTTTCTTTCTTCCCATGCTGAATTAACTTTTTCCTGATTGTATGTCTCGCATGTACCAGTTTTGCTGTAGGCTACCCGGATCTTGCGTACAGTAACTAGCCTACGTAATGTACTTACGTACAGTGCTTTTGCGGTCGGATTGCAAGTGTTGATTGGCCTTCATATGCAATAAATTCAAAAAAGTTCCTAGACAAGAGCAGTTAATGTTTTTTTAAGCTCCTGTCCTGAGTGAAGCTAAACCATTGTAAAAAATAAAAATAAAAAATAAAAATTGACGCGCTCGCTTGGTTCAACACATAACCATAACTATATGCCAGTGGTTCTCAGCCTGTGTCCTGGAGTAGCTCACGTGTATGCTGGTTTTCGTTCCAACCACAATTGCAATCCCAGAATTTTAACAAGTTGTTCATTTTTCTTAATCAGGTGCTTCTCATGCTTGGAGGGATTATACACTCTTAAACAACATTACATCAGAAATAGCTATGTGTAGCATGAATAATAAAATCCCCATGTTGTGCTTCATTGCAAACAATTACATACAAAGGAAAATTATTTTTTACTGGTCAAATTAAAGACTTGGGTGAACCAGTGGGCATCAAATTGGTAAAAGCGTGGACACCTGGTCACTCTAAAACGAACCATTTGGAAGATAATGAAGAATTCAGACAAAGCAAATAATAACGACCCAAAACTGCATTGTGTTAATAAATTTCAGGAAATTAAACACGTGTTCAGAAGTCTATTGATTTTACCCCAGTCTTTCAATTGGTCCAAAAAATTGTTACCTCTTTTATGTAATTGTTTGCAATATAGCTCAATATGAACGATTGTTTTATTGTTTATTACTATTTTTGGCATAATGTGGCTTAAGTGGGCAAATACTCACGAAAAGCACCTCATTAAGAAAAATTCGCAACTTCGTGTTCGGACCCTAGACCGCACAGGATTATTTCTGGCGCCACGTGGCTGTGAACGGTTATGACAATTAGGCTACCTCCATTAATGCTCATCAAACGAGTGCATGCAAAATTTATGTTATGAGGCTTACCTAATAGCCACATTTACAGGCAGTTATGTGACGCAGATGGGTAATATTTATATGGGATCCCAGGTGGTGGAATCTTAACAGGGGCCAGTAACGGTTTCCCAACTCGGGGAACGCTGCCATGATTTCTCAATACAGATATTCTAGGGGAAAATTAACTGTAATTCGCAACGATTCCAAACCCATCGTGATTGCTACAGCTACACAGTAAAATGTCCAGTGTTAATTCAACACCAACAGATATCATTTGGTCCCAACGGGTTGGATTAACAGTGGACATTTTACTGCGCAGTTTCACGAGTAACAGCCTTAGTTTTTGCCCTGAGAAACTGGGCAATTCCCCCCTATTTGGCTGATCGTGTCACCAATTGGCTGTACTTCCCTAGAACTTCAAATTGAGTGTTGGTCACGAACGCAAATCTGTGACATTTAAAAATGGAAGAACTGGAATTCGGTGACATTTAAAAGTGGAAGAGGTTTTTTGACCGTTACATACAAAGTCATAACAAAAATGATGACACCAAAATGTTATGTTTTTATTTATTTATTTATTCAAATCTCTTTCTGTGGTACGGGTAGTAACTATAGACATAGAGAACCATTCTGTTACAAATATTCTCTTACATACGCTTGGCCTCTCTACAAATCCTGAAGTTTGTTTAAAAATATATATTTATATAGGAAGAATTCCCTGGACACCAAAGGCTTCCGCGTTGAAGCCACACCTCAAAATACAGGCGACAGCTTCAACACCAGGAGACCAGGTGTATTTTTAACTGGGAGTACTATTGTAAATATCCATGTTGAGATGACTTGGATCAATACAAATTATTATATATATTCATACATATATATAGAAAAAAATCCAAATGATTTTTTTTTGTATATTCCACAAATATAAAAATAAATGCTCACTGTATACAAACAGAACTGCACTGCCTAGAATGGCATGAACAAGTAAAAAACTTGTGAGTGTTTAAAAACACACTTGGACATCCCCTCTCCACACACACACACAAGCATGCACGCCGCGTGCACACACACACGCACGCACACACACTTAACATGTATACATATCTAAAATGGTGTTATACAGATTTACAGTCAACAAGGTGATGCAGTGGGTACTCAGAGATAAAGCCAAACAGAAATAATGTCTTATGCAAGACCACACACAGGCTTCTGGGAAAAAAAAAAATATATATATATATATACTACTGTTCAGATTAGTTGATGTCATGGCACTGCTTTTGTTTTTTTGTTGTTTTTTTTATTTTTTTTTTTTTAGAAAACATCCCTTTAAAAAGAAATTTCATTACTTAATTTCACATTCATTCAGAAGTGCTTGTACACACACACACACACACACACACACACACACACACACACGTGCACACTCAGGAAAAACAACACATGAACACACGCACGGTATTCAGTTCAGTATATAACCATATAAGAACTTATTCCTTTTTGGGATGCACAGTACAGCTACACATTTAGGCAGCACAAATATACCAACTCTTGGATAAGATACAACTTCAACGTGAGTGGAGACAGTGGGATAAAACGATAATAAGAGGACAGTGTTGATAAAACAATTTAAGACGCACCAAAAATAATTTTTGGAAAAAATCTTTACAAGGGATAAAAAAAAAAAGCAGCGGTTCCAGCTAACTCTGCGTTCAGCCAATCACAGAACAGCACACCTTTTATCCCCCATTCCAAGTACCGCCCAGCCTTGCCCAGGTGTCAGGTGGAACCCTTTCTACTCCAAATACAAAAAATCGGCCTCTGCTCTGGACAAGAACAGAGAAATCTGATCAACGTTTACATCCACTGCGACAGGAGACACACACACGTATGCGCAGTCTCTGTCTCTCTCATACACACACACACACACACACACGTACGTATGCGCAGTCTGTCTCTCATACACACACACACACACGTATGCGCAGTCTCTCTCATACACACACACACACACGTATGCGCAGTCTCTCTCTCTCATACACACACACACACACACGTATGCGCAGTCTCTCTCTCATACACACACACATGTATGCGCAGTCTCTCTCTCTCTCATACACACACACACACGTATGCGCAGTCTCTCTCTCACACACACACACGTATGCGCAGTCTCTCTCATACACACACACACACGTATGCGCAGTCTCTCTCTCATACACGTATGCGCAGTCTCTCTCTCTCACACACACACATACACACAGAGTCTCTCTCTTTCTCTCACACACACACACACATTTGTACAATAACCTCTTTTTTTGACAGCAGGACATAGACACAGGCACAGATTTTTCCTGCTGTGCACTGTCTGTTTGAACTGCAGTTAAATTTGGATGGGGGGGGGGGGGGGGGGGGCTGCTATGAGTCCATGCCACCATCTGTCCCAAATGAACAGTGACAGGGTCTGTGGGGCCCTGTGTGTTCCAAACAGAACAGACTCCCCCCCAAACAAGGTTTCATATCTGAGCACGTTGAGGTACAACCAGCGAACTTGTGAAAATTTCGCAAATAGGGGGTAAAAACCAGAGAGATCAAACCTGGTGTTGGCTCTCCTACAGTAGCTAAACCAATAAACCGAGCTGTTACAATCTCACTGGGGAAGATTTTTTAATATATTCTGTGACCCAACCCAGGAAACCCATTGGGGGGGGGGGAGAGAGGGGAGTTCACCCTGATTGTGACATCATTTCACTCTTGACAGCAGACGGAAGCATGGGACAGATCTAATCAAAGGAATAACTCAATTATTCCAACATGGATCCGTCTGCTTTCCCATTAACGTTGACATGTTCCCAAGTCCATCAATATAGCTAGCTGGCCCTACTGGAAAATAATATGGTAAAAACCTAGACAAAAAAGTCAAATGCAAATAACACTTTTCTTTTTTTTTTTTTACCTACAACAATTCTTCATATGGTCTCTTCTTAGCTTATACTCCAGATTACATTTGCCCCATAAATGGGTTAAACTTGCTTCAAGCACACCCGTGCAGACGCAGACCACTGAAAGGTCACGTCAACGTCGCCCGGACGTCCCGAAAGCAGCACAAGACCCTGTAAAATAATAAAAAGTGAAAACCGACCTCGTGCGAATCGCGGTGACAACGCAACTCTCGCCTAACCTCTTTACACCGTGCACATGTCCAGACTGACGTGTCAGAGGTCAGAGGGTGATAGGTACACTAGCCACCCCTTGGGGTGAGTGACACATTTGTTTAAAAGCAGTACTTGGAGCCTTAACGTTCAGGTCTGTCAAGCCACCAAAAAACATTAAATATATTTTGCTTGGTTGGCGATTCACCTGTCCTCACCGCAGCCAGGGCAGTGCGGAGGACAGCGCAGGTGTTGCATACACACACCTGAACAGGCAGGTGATGCGGGACATGCCGATACTCCAGGAGTCCGGTTACAGACGTCGGCGGGGCCGGTAGACTCTCCCGTCGGGGGGGGCGAGGGGAGGGGGGAGGTTGGGGGGGGCAGCACATTGGCCGTTTTCTACACCCTGACAGCACCGTAATATGACACACATTCTGCATCGGTGACACCTGGCGCCGATAAGCCTGCAAAACAAACGCACATCAATACGAACATGAGTTTCTGAATATTCTGGGCATTATGACTGTGGGCTACAATTCGCTCCCTCTTGTAGATAAGCACACGCACACACATGCGCGCAAACACGCACACACACACACACACACACACATGCGCAAAAATGAATTCTGATTAAAAACAAGCCTGAAAACTTTCTACACTTCAGGCAAGAAGAGATCGCAAAATATCTTCGGACAAATTTACATTTGTCTCGAAATAAAAGCAAATTAAAGTTGAACCCCCTTCTTTTTTTTTCTTTTTAATAAGTGACTGGTGGTGTGTACGATGACAGGACGGATGGCTGTAGCAAAACTGATAGCACACAGGACTCTGAGGGAAGGGGGGGGGGGTTGTTGCTGGTATGAGGCAGCTAACAAACGTCAGCCAGGCACTGCTTCCGGCACTCTGGCGCCATCTCCTGGACAGAAGGGTAACTGCAGCCTCTTGAACGTCATGCCCTGTCCTCTTCGTTTCCACACTCATCCTGTAGAGGGCGCAGTGCTCGTTTCCAGCCTGCCTCCAAGCTCTATTCTTAGCGCACAAGTTCAAAATGAAAAACAAGCTCTTTAAACAAAGAAAGAGAGACAAAAAAAGAAAAGTACTACACTTATCACCCACTTGCGTGTGGGTTCTATAAATAAGGATGGTATTGATTACATTAAAAGGGTGTCAGCCACACAAACGATGCGTACACCACAACTGAAGCTGGGAGGCAAGTGCTGATCTCCCAGAAACTGTCATGAGTACAGAAAAAAATGACTTGCTTTTTGAGAAGGAAAAAGGTCGGGGTAAATAGTAATTTTAAAACAAAAAAAAAAAAAAAAAAAAAACTTTGTTAGTTCAACCAAATCAGCTTATAATAATACAAGGATCCAAAAATATATTCATTCTTCTTTTTTTCCCACAAAAAAGGGTAAAAAAAAAAAAAAAAAGTTCTTTCTTCCTGTTAAAATCCCTATTCACATACGCCCAGTGGCCGAGGTCAGGGGTCAAAGGTTAAGGATGGG
>NC_049205.1:60177666-60185166 GCF_013347855.1 Anguilla anguilla
CCCGACACCTACACCAACCCCCACCCCCACTCCCACCCCCACCCAACTTCCGAATCCCCACCGTAGAGAGGTGAAATGTACTGGACTGCAGCCAGAGCCCAGTCGTCCAGGTTACGCTGTGTATATTTATACAGGGATCTTCTTTTTTCCCCAACGCGTTGGTTTTCCCCCTGTTATTCCTGTCGGTCTGAAGAGATCCTGCCCTGTTATAGCAACCTTGGGCAGCTAGAGATGGCGTGTACTGTACACACGTGTCGTAACACGGCTGTGTCTCCCATACGGTATGCTAACACAGGAGCCTTTAACACTGGCTGTACGCTAACACGGCCCTGCTTTTATATAGGCTGTGTGCTAACGTGGCACCAGTTTACGGGCCGTATGCTAACACAAGACGTATGCTAACGTGGCCCTGCTTTTATATAGGCTGTGTGCTAACGTGGCACCAGTTTACAGGCCGTATGCTAACACAAGCCGTATGCTAACGCGGCCCTGCTTTCATATAGGCTGTGTGCTAACGTGGCACCAGTTTACAGGCCGTATGCTAACACAGGCCGTATGCTAACGCGGCCCTGCTTTGAAATGGGCTGTGTGCTAACGTGGCTCCACTTCAATACAGGCCGTATGCTAACAATGTTCTGCATTTAATACCAGCCATATGCTAACGTGGCTCCGCTTTATTATAGGCCGTAGGCTAACGCGGGTCTGCTCTAATACAGGGCGTATGCTAACGTGGCTGTGCTTTAACGCAGGCTTTATGGCCTTATGCTAACACGGCTCTGCTTTCCTAAGAACCGTATGCTAACGGGGCCCCATTAAAATGAAGAACCCCCCCCCCCCCCAAAGAAATAATAAAAGAAGCCATCTGCCATAAGTTACCGGTGGATGATCATACTGTTTTTCCTGTCAGGACTGATAGTGACTCTGACTCATGTGTCATTACTCCTGGCATAGTATAACAGTATCTACTATGGATAGTGTATACAGTACAGTGTATGCAGGAGCCTGTAGGTATAGCCTGTATGTATGCGAGTTCACTCTGTTTGCGTGTTTTGATGGGAGAACCAGGAATTGTGACACCAAAGTGGGCGGAGCGAAAAATTAACTGTCCAACACCAGTTTTTTTTTATTTTTTATTTTTTTTTTTTTAAACAAAACAAAACTTTTCACTCATCCACATAAAATGATTGGTCCAAGACAGTGACTTGCTGGTAGCATGTGGTAGTCATGGTACCTCATTCTTCCATTGCTATTACTGAGCTTATGATTGATATAATACATGTTTTTACACATTGCTACCGTAGTATTATTCAATAGTGTCAGCATGACTACATACTGGTGCTATGATTGCACATGACTACTGAACTGGCAAATAGCCATATAATACATATAATGAAATATTTGTGCTATAATTATGTTGTTCATTTGCCACTGTAATTACACATTTGCCCCCCTATGATTGTGTGTTACTTCTATAATTACACATTTCTACAATGGATTGATGTTCGTAATATGATTTACTCATTGCTGTTATAATTACACAGAAGTTAATTTGTTGACTGGCATAATTGAGTATGAACAAATTAATTTACTCTGAAATCTAAACAGCCAAGCCTTTTTTTCTTATAAAGAATATTCTCCATTTTCATTAAAAAATTTCCAATTCATTGGATGCTGTGTTTGCACCCCCCCGCCCCCCAACACTCACACTTTACATAGACACACTAACTAAGTTTTGCCAGAGGTCAGTTAATTATGAATCCCTGTCTTACATTATTTACTTAGTAGCTTAAGGCATTGAGAACATCATGTTCAAACCTTAATAGTGAGAGGTTTTATATTGCTGGTTTTGTGCAATCGTTTGTGTCCAGATTTTCCCATGACTGTTGAGTTCTATTCATGCTCTGTGTATCGCAGCAGGGATTTATTAATTTTTTCCTTTAGAAAAAAACAAAATGTGTGTCAAAACAATCAATGGGATTAAAGCTCCCTAATGCGCCTCTGATCCGATTATTGGATTTATAGCACCGAGTGCACGATCTCCTTGCTGAGTCTGTCCTGGGAAGATGGGGGGGCTGTCTGCGCCCCCCCCCCCCCCCCCCCCCCCCCCGACCGTCCCAGCAGAAGCTGTTCCTATCTGTTCCTCATGTGTCGCAGTAATTCAGTGAGCAGAGCAGGTACCAGGCCCGTTTCATCTGCCCCGAAACGGACCCGCCCCACCAGCCTTCACCTGAGCCCCCCCCCCCCCCCCCCCCAGGACGGTCCCGGAGAGTCCGCCAAGCTTCACGCAGGCGTGCCTCTCCGACCCCCCGTGTGAAATTTAATATTCACACGCCTCTCGTCCTCAGGCCGGTTCTCAGAAAGATTAGTGGTGTTCCGCTCCAAGGCTTGAATGCACAAAACAGTCTGTTCTGGTTAACGAAGAGCAGAATTAATGTGCCTTTATACACGTACACAGTGTTCACACGGGACTTCTTTTTTTTTTTTTGCCACCTGGACAAAAAATATGATTAGACTAGCTGTTGAAAATGATTCCTTTTATTTCGCTGTCTGACATGCCAAAACACCAAACTCCACTGTGCTCTAAATCTACAATAGCGATCGCAAAAAAAAGCAACAGCAGTTAATAATTAATATTGTTGCTGTAATTTTGGTTTTTGACTGAACTAGTGTACTTTTCCCCTCTCAAATAATGCATGCAGTGCCCACTGGACAAGTCTCAGTGCACCCCACCACGTACAGGAACCCCCATTCTATCAGACAGGAACCCCCATTCCCACATACAAGAACCCCCATTCCCACATACAAGAACCCCCATTCTCACATTCAAGAACCCCCATTCCCACATTCAAGAACCCCCATTCTCACATACAGGAACCCCCATTCTCACATACTGGAACCCCCATTCCCACATACAGGAACCCCCATTCCCACATACAGGAATCCCCATTCCCACATACAAGAACCCCCATTCCCACATACAAGAACCCCCATTCCCACATACAGAACCCCCCATTCCCACATACAGGAACCCCCATTCTCACATACAGGAATCCCCATTCCCACATACAAGAACCCCCATTCCCACATACAAGAACCCCCATTCCCACATACAGAACCCCCCATTCCCACATACAGGAACCCCCGTTTCTATCTGGCACACGGAGCAGCTCTTGAAGCCACTCTGTCAGGCAGTGGTTCAGGCTTTCCTGTCATGGACACTTGCTTTTCAATTATTGAGCTGAGCATTTATTTAGCAGGAATGCAGATGCAATATTCATGTCTTGAGTTGTTTTAGCTGACTCAGTGAATGCGTTCTCTCTGGACCCGGGAGGTATGGAGGGGGGGTGGGGGGGGGACACAGAGGGTGGAGCCAGGGATGAAGCTGGAGGAGAGGCCCGCAGGGGTGGCAGAGTTACCCAGCAACCCTTGCAGGACTGCCCGCAATGAAGTATCACTCATGTAACACCTGTGTATGGATTCTTCTCATTTTCTCATGTTGCCTGACTGAACCCTCCCGTCCCCGGGCGCCATGATTGGCTGGCAATTGCACGTCACCCTATGGAGCTGCCGGCCGGCCGGCACTGGCTCAGTCCGGATTGGACCAGAGGCCCTGAGGCTCATCCACGCACCACAGTGCAGTGCCTTAACCAAACGAGCCCAGAAGACATTCGCGTGGCCCCATTAGACTGCGTCGCGAAGCTGAGTGGAGCGGTTCTCGGGGTGACCAAAGCTATGATGGGATTATTATCAGTTCCCATCAACGTGGCGGATTTAGTTCTTTGAAAAATGTACACATTTTTCACAGATACGTCTTTCGCTCTCTTCTAGAAGAGTTCCTACAGCCGGCGCACCTGACCTCTGTGCACTGCTCTGCGTTTCCATGGCAGCGTGTTCTGCTCGAGTACCACTCTGCTCCACATTGATCCTCACAGTTAATTGGAAAGAGGTGCTGGTGCAGACCCCCCCCCCCCCCCACCCACCCCCTTTTGCCCCGCCTTTTTTCGAAATCCCACATCGTCTCCCATCGCATCCGCTGCGCGATGTCGATACGGGGGCTCGGTAATGAGTGATTAGCGAAGGAAGGGACCTGCGGCTGTTTGGGGACCTCGCCGCCCCGCTGACACCGAGGCTAATTTCATATCGCTGGGTCATCATTATTTTCCCGTCACCGTGGGCATTTATTACAGGCTTGTTATATCGGGGGTGCAGTAACGGTGTTCGGCCACAAGAGGTTGAAGTTGCGGTAAGGGGGGGGGTGAGGTTACTGTATATAGTCGATACTGCATGCTGGCTGCTGTATTTCCGAGTACAGCACAATCGGGCTGAAGGAACTGCATTGTGGGATACGCATAAAATGACCAGCTAATGCAGAAGGTTATAGAAGGGCTAAACAAATATTCTTGGCATGAATCAATAAAATAAAAAAATTTGTTCACTCAATGTTTATGTATGGTTAAAATAAATGCTTTTGACCGTATTAGTCTCTTGATATTACAGCTGAGGCTTGTTAAAACTGCATTAGGTCGTTTTCTGTCTCTCGTTAATGAGTCACTAACGAGGTTATCGGGGAACGACTTCGCGGAGGGAATAAACGAGTTGGCGGTGTGAAGGCGGACAGCCACGGGGCAGCAGAGAAGGGCTGTTTCTCATGATGAACAGGGGCTTTCTGCTGTGACTGGTAACCGAAATTACATTATTACACCGCCAGTGATTTGGACAAAAAGAAAAAGAAAAAGGAACGGAACATTTTCGTAGTTCCATTTTGTAGGAACGGAAGGAGAGGCAAGAATGGCAACTGATGGGAATCATATTGGTTGTGCATATTTGTTCTTTTAGAATAGAATAGAATAGAATAGAATAGAATTTCAGTTGTGTTTTTTAAATACAACTAGGGGGTGGGGCAGGGGGCTACACAATTCAAGCTGTGAATTACGTATGTTTGGAGCACCTTAAAAAACAGACGGACGTCCTCCCAAGAGAGTTAGGCACGTGTCACTGTACCCACTACTGCCTGTAGTTTTCTTTGGCTGGAGATTGTTTTGGAGATAAAAGGACCTTTTCTAACCCCCCCCCCCCCCCTCCCCTTCCCCACTTCTAGTGGATGCTGCTTCCTGGAAAGCAGATCTAGTTCCTCTGTTCCTCCTCTAATTTCACACCCGAAGTGAGAGGGGGTGTCCTGGCGTGGAAGACGGGCTGAGTGAAGAGCAGTTAATCAGGGAGAACCGTGCGGTGGGGGGGGTGGGGGGGGTGGGGGGGGGGGCACAGTGCGATACCCCCCCCCCCCCCGCCAGATTACTCAATCTGCGCAGCCCAATTAAAGCTTTATGCCACGGACATCAATTGGAAGCGCTTGCCTTTGCTTTATGGAAATTGATTTTTAATTCCGATTGTGTGGAGAGGGAACGACAGAGCTGTCAGTGGTTGTGCGGGAAATGGGGGGGGGGGGGGGAGGGGGGGGCAGGGGGTTGGGGGGAGGGGGGAGGGGAGGGGTACAGTGGGGGGTATCTGCTGATGCAGATGGGAGAAATGATGAAGAGGGATGTCTGGGAGGAGTGTCACTTAATTGAGAATATTACCTGTCCCCTGTGAATACTGTATCGTAGCATCTGAGCGGAGCAGGTCTGCGGAGGGGTGCGTGTGTGTCTGTCAGTCCGTCTCTGTGGTGAGGCAGGGGAATTCTGTCCATCTGTTGCATTATGGGAGAACTGTCAGTCTGTCTGTCTGTCTGATATCCGTGGTCACATAGGAGTGTGCTGTCCACTCACCGTATCTAGCTACTGTGAGGCCAGAGACTTATGCCGAACTTATTGTCCACTTGTCCGTCTGTAATTTTATTTGTTTCTAAGGTCAGGCAGGACTGTGCGGTGTTGTTCGTCTGTCTGTCTTCCTTTATTTCTCTATGGTGAGGTGGCTGTCTGTCTGCATTTCCCCTGTGGTGAGGTGAGATTAATGCCTTGGTTATACAAAGAGTCAGGGGGGCATGGAGAAGGGTGGTGTCAAAATGCTGGAGGCTAGAAGAGATGATTAGCCACCGTGGCAGGAAAAAGGGGTGGTTTCCTTGGACATGGTGGTCCAATCAGACCTTTACCTCCTAATTACAAACTGTGACCCTGGAACCACATCGATCGGGTCTGAATCAGGTCAGTCTTGGCTATTGAGTAAATCTGATATTGACCAGTTCCGCCATCTTAGAGCTCAATCTCCCGTCAGAGCTGAGTTCATCTAAAATTGTGATTAGGTTGGTCAATATTGTAATGTAGTACACAAGGGGACCTGCATGCTGTGTTCTCAAGCCTGCCACCGAACAGCGCCCACTTCATTATTCTTTTTAACATTGTCTGAGTGTTGCGGCAACGTTGTAGGCACAACGAAAGCAGAAAATTCCAGCTTAAACCAGCCTAAACTGGTCAGGCTTATTTCATCTGTGTTTTCGATAAATTCTTGCTGGTCAACCAGCTGTATATAGGCAGCTGGTCCACCAGTTGACCACCAGCTTACTCCACACCAGCTTTAGACCAGCCGTGTCCAGCCAGAGACCAGTTTTGACCGTGCCACAGACCAGCTACGACCAGTTTAAGCCATCTCAAACCAGCTTAGAATCCCAGCCGGTCCCAGCCTGAGTTTTCAGCAGAGAGTTTTTCATGTCAGCTGAGACAGGTTTGTCCCAAATAATTAATAGACTGGAGATGCTAATTCAAACAGCTCAAAGCTCCTCAGAGCTAAAAACAGCGTCTGTGGCGGGCGGACATTTACATTTAATCAACTGCAATATCAAAAAGATGAATAATCTTTTTTTTCTTTTTTTTTCAAAAATCAAGTTGACTTATCCTGCATAATAATTGCCATCGTTTCTTTGTTTTCGTTTTTTTGTGCGTTTAACGGTTTTTCTCCGGTAAACGCTGCGCGTTTCGAAGGCTTTCTCCGTGCGACGGCGCGGCGGAACAGACGCCGCCTCGGCCCGTCTCATTACCGCCGAAGCTACGCTACGCCACGGCAAACACGGCGCCTTTTAATGCAGCTCCAATTACCGCCATCTCAACGCGAGGGATGGGGGTGGGGGTGGGGGTGGGGGAAGGGGGGGATACAGGGGACAAGCCACTTGCAGATGTCCTTGATGGCGTTGTTTACTATTTCCCAGGAATCGTGTTTGGTGAACGCGCTAATTATTTTGACAAGATTTAGAGCTCCTTAAAGGAGAAAAGCAGACTTACGGGACGTGCGATTCAGCTTCCTTTCTGTATTCTTAGTCAGATTCTGTAGAGCATCATTAGTCTTTGTGTGCACTAACTGTGTACCACAGACTGCAATACACAGTCTGATATTTTTCCCCAAGGCAACAGGCTTCAAGCTACAAGTGTTCTGCCTGAGAAGGAAACTTAGAGTGCTCAGGTTCAGTGCTCAGTGTTCTGACCACTGCTCCACACTGCTGCTCTGACCACTGCTCCACACTGCTGCTCAGACCACTTCTCCACACTGCTGCTCTGAGTGCTGATCCACACT
>NC_049205.1:60192666-60197666 GCF_013347855.1 Anguilla anguilla
GCTGTACCTTTATATTTATATTACAGCTGAGGCTGTATATTTATATGCCTGTTTTATACCCAGTATTACAGTTGAGGCTGTATATTTATACGCGTGTTTTATACCCGGCGGCAGCTGGTCTCTGCGCTCTGCCGCGGCTCGGCTCTTTCAGAGCTAAAGATGCTAATTTACTTTCCCCGGCGCTCCGTTGTGCGCCCCCGTCCCGTTCACCCGGCTGCTGACAGCTCCCGCGCGCGGGTTCGAGAAGGAGCCGCGCGATCGGGGACCAGCCAGTCAGAGCCGCTAAGTGCCTGTTCTTCAGCGAGGAGAGAGAACAGTGAGTGACGCACTCACAGAGGAGAGAGAAAGAGAGACACACTCACAGAGGGGAAGAGAGAGGAAGAAGTGTTTCTCTGGCTCGGCGTGTGTGTTTGTGTGTGTGTGTTTATGCGTGTGTGTGCGTGCATGAGCGTGTGTGTGCGTGTAGGCTTGTGTGTGTGTGTGTGTGTGTGTGTGTGTGTTTGTGTGTGTGCGTGTAGGCGTGTGTGTGTGTGTTTATGTGTGTGTTTGTGTGTGTGCGTGTAGGCGTGTGTGTGTGTGTGTGTGTGTATGTGTGTGTGTTTGTGTGTGTGTTTGTGTGCACGCATGCATTTTCTCTAATCTCTGGTTTTCACAGTTTAACTGAGAGAAGCTACATTCTCATAAATCAAACCCATCCTGGACCAGATTCAATCTCAGGTGCCCCGTTGACTCTTTGTACCCGGTTCTCATTTGTCCCAGTCAGGAGCCGTGGGCCGACACACCCCCCCCAGCCCCCCGCCCCCCAAAATGTTCTCCTCGGCCACCATCAGTCAGAGGGTTCGGGGGTTGTCGTCCGGTGTTTCCTCGCCCGCTCTCTCGGTGAGGAGGCCGCGTGATTGGCCGCGGGGTCCGGCGCTCTCGTTGCCCGGTCGACCGCGCGCTTAACGAACGCCGCTGTGAGGAATGGGCCGTGCCTCTGCGTCTCCTGCGCTGGCCGTGCGCTCTGGGAAATATACAAAACAAAATAAAATAAACTAAAAGGAGTTCGTGAGCTGGGGCGGGTCGGGGTCCCCTTGCTTGCTACCCCCAGCTTATCGCAGCGGCTGGCGGGACCGAGCGCCTCCTCGCCTGCTCTCAGTTACCGGCGTCCCGCTCAGGGCTGATGGGAGACTGTTAGGAAACGCAGCGCAGCAGGAAGCCACCACGTCCCTGTGTGAGCACAGCTGACCGAGCCACAGCGTTCATATGAACACGTCCCTGTGTGTGTGTGTGTGCATGTAGGTGTGTGTGTGTGTGTGTGTGTTTTGAGAGCGTGTGTGTGTGTGTGTGTATGTGTGTGTGTGTGCATGTATGTGTGTGTGTGTTTGAGAGAATGTGTGTGTGTGTGTATGTGTGTGTGTGTGTGTGTGTGTGTGTGTTTGAGAGCATGTGTGTATGTCTGTGTGTGTGTGTGTGTATGTCTGTGTGTGTGTGTGTGTGTGTGTGTCTGTGTGTGTGTGTGTGTGTGTATGTGTGTATGTCTGTGTGTGTGTGTGTGTGTATGTGTGTGTGTATGTGTGTGTGTGTTTGACTCCTCTGTTTCTCTCCAGGCCCCCGGCTCCTTCCTGGTCCCTCTCTTCCAGCCCCTGGTCCTGCGGAACGTGTCCTCCCTCCCCCTGTCCATGGACCTGGGCCTGGTCCAGCCCTTCGGTCTGTGTGAGCGCCAGGGCGACGACGCGATCGTCACCTCAAAGGTACACCCCCGTTCAACCGACAAGCCGTTCAACCGACAAGCCGTTCAACCGACAAGCCATTCAACTGACAAGCCGTTCAACCGACAAGCCATTCAAACCACAAGCCATTCAACCGACAAGCCATTCAACCGACAAGCCATTCAAACCACAAGCCATTCAACCGACAAGCCATTCAAACCACAAGCCATTCACAAGACAAGCCAGCAGTGAAGGACGGCTGTCGGGAAACACATTCCTGCTGTCGCCTGGTTGTGTTCCGCTTTCGTTAGCCCTAATTGAGTCATTTGTCTGCGTCGTCCGAATCTCCTCTCGCCATAATGAAAACTTCATAACGCTGCGGCCACAGCAAATTTGACGAGCCTCACTCCTCCTCCTCCTCCTCCTCCTCCTCCTCCTCTTCCTCCTCCTCTGGAGCCTGCAGCAGCCTTCGTTGCGTGAACTCCGCAGTGGTGCAGGCTGGGTATTTTAATGCGGGTTGATCAGAGCGGCTGTTTTGCTGGATTGTTCCGCAGCATTCCCTGGGGCCTACGAACCATCACGACCTTCCTCTCGTCACTCGAGCGTAGATCCGTCGCGGGAGAAAAGCAAAATGGCGGCCATTAACTTTTGATTATCGGTCCCCGTACGGCACTGTGTCCCCGTATCGCAGTATATTTCAAATTTAGTGAAGTGTTTTGGTTTTTAGGGTCCGGACGTTAGCGTTGCGGGTGATGTCTTTGGGGCGTGCGTTTGAATGTGAATGAGCTGTGATGCGGGCGGTGGGTGATTGGTTGGTTGCTCTGCCGCTCATTGTTGGGGGGGGGGGGGCGGTGGTTTGTCTGTGCTTGCAGTCCCTGGTCCTGCCCGTGGGAGCGAAGGCGGAGCTCTGGGTGCGCTTCGACCCCCGTTTCCGGCGGGACAGCGTGACCCGGGTGGCGGAGGAGGTCCTGGAGGTGCGGTACCGGGACCACCCGCAGCGGGACGCGGTGGGACTGAGGGGGGAGGTGCATTTTCCCAACCTGCGCTTCTCCAGCGAGCGGCTGGACTTCGGCTGCGTGCTGAACCACACCGAGAGCCAGCGGCAGCTCACCATGACCAACTGCAGCCCGCTGCCCGTCACCTACCGCTGGGCCTTCCTGGTGGACCAGGACCGCTACACCATCAGGTAGGGGCATCCCAGCCCACTGGGTGTACGGCAGGGACCACCCAATCCAGGGAGAGTACCACAAAGCATCACCCAATCCAGAGAGAGTACCACAAAGCATCACCCAATCCAGGGGGAGTACCAGTAGAGATCAACCAATCCAGAGAGGGAGTACCACAAGATCACCTAATCTAGGGAGAATAATAGTAGAGATCAACCAATCCAGGGAGAGTAGCAGTTGAGGTCAACCAATCCAGGGAGAGTACCAGTAGAGTTCAACCAATACAGGGAGGGTACCAGTTGAGATGAACCAATCCAGGGAGAGTACCACAAGAGATCAACCTATCCAGGGAGAGCATCATATCAGGTTGGGACTTCTCGTTTGGGGATGGGGGGGGAACACTGCTTGGTTTGAGGGATGTATCTGAAATGGAGGGGTCTTCTACAGAAGATAAAGATCTGAAATCCAAATCTGCTATGCATGTTGGATTTCTTTTTAACCTGAATCAGTCGTTGACCGTTTTTTATTTCTCAGTAACATATAAAAGCCAGTAGCTAATGCTTAAAGCATTCGCCATGCTTCTCAGCTGTGTAATTACTCACTGCGGTCAAAGCTCGTTATTCTGAATACCGGCCATATTAGTATATACTGCGGGATGTGTGGAGACCCCCAGTGCTGTGTCACTGATGGTCTTTTTACCGTGAATCTCGGAAAGCAAAATCCATTTCCAACGGCACATGAAGCGTTTGTGGCACACGTCCCAGTAAACGGCTGTGGAGGAGTCTGGTCCTCCGGGAGACCCAGGTGTGTGTATCTGCAGCGGTGCCCGGGGGTTGAGGCGGGGGGGAGGGGGGGGGGGTGGAGGGGTGGGCGAGGCAGGGTTACCTGCCGAAGATTGGCAGGCCCGTCTCCGGCACTGCGCCGTAATGAAGTGCCCCGCGACCGTGACCGCTCACTGACCTCGACCAATCAAAGCGTCTCGCCTGAGCGCCCTGCCCCCCCCCCCCCCTCGCTGATGCCCTGAGGATCATTAGAGAGGAAAATGCATCGACCGGTTCCCCCCCCCGGGGGATCGATACCGGGGCTCAGCCCTCGCTCCACGGTCGCCTTGACCCTGTCAATCTTCCTCCGGAGATCCCTCAGCTCCGCGCACAGCCTGGTGCACAGCGAACAATACACCACACGCGCCTTTACACTCTATAACCTATTACACACGCCTTTACACTCTATAACCTATTACACACACGCCTTTACACTCTATAACCTATTACACACACGCCTTTACACTCTATAACCTATTACACACGCCTTTACACTCTATAACCTATTAACCACACACGCCTTTACACTCTATAAGCAATTACACACATGCCTTTACACTCTATAACCTATTACACACACGCCTTTACACTCTATAACCTATTACACACACGCCTTTACACTCTATAACCAATTACACACACGCCTTTACACTCTATAACCTATTAACCACACGCGCCTTTACACTCTATAACCTATTAACCACACGCGCCTTTACACTCTATAACCTATTAACCACACGCCCCTTTACACTCTATACGCAATTACACACACGCCTTTACACTCTATAACCTATTACACACACGCACCTTTACACTCTATAAGCAATTACACACACGCCTTTACACTCTATAAGCAATTACACACACGCACCTTTACACTCTATAACCAATTACACACACGCCTTTACACTCTATAACCTATTACACACGCCTTTACACTCTATAACCTATTACACACGCCTTTACACTCTATAACCTATTACACACGCCTTTACACTCTATAACCTATTAACCACACGTGCCTTTACACTCTATAACCTATTACACACACGCCTTTACACTCTATAACCTATTAAACACACGCGCCTTTACTCTCTATAACCTATTACACACACACCTTTACTCTCAATAACCTATTAAACACACGCCTTTACACTCTATAAACAATTACACATGCGCCTTTACACTCTATAACCTATTACACACACGCACCTTTACACTCTATAACCTATTACACACACGCCTTTACACTCTATAACCTATTACACACACGCCTTTACACTCTATAACCTATTACACACACGCCTTTACACTCTATAACC
>NC_049205.1:60202666-60220166 GCF_013347855.1 Anguilla anguilla
CACACTCACACACACACACACACCCACATGCGCACACACACACACACACTCACACACACACACACACCCACATGCGCACACACACACACACTCACACACACACACACACCCACATGCGCACACACACACACACACTCACACACACACACACACCCACATGCGCACACACACACACACACACTCACACACACACACACACCCACATGCGCACACACACACACACACTCACACACACACACACACCCACATGCGCACACACACACACACACACACACACACACACACACCCACATGCGCACACACACACACACACTCACACACACACACACACCCACATGCGCACACACACACACACACTCACACACACACACACACACCCACATGCGCACACACACACACACACACCCACATGCGCACACACACACACACACTCACACACACACACACACCCACATGCGCACACACACACACACACTCACACACACACACACACCCACATGCGCACACACACACACACACTCACACACACACACACACCCACATGCGCACACACACACACACACTCACACACACACACACACCCACATGCGCACACACACACATACACACACACACACACACACACACACCCACATGCGCACACACACACACACACACACACACACACACACACACCCACATGCGCACACACACACATACTCTCACACACACACACTCACACACACCCACAAACACACACACACACACACTCACAAACACACACACGCACACACACACACACGCACACTCACACACACGCACTCACAAACACACACACGCACACTCACAAACACACACACAGCGCTCCTTCAGGCCTTAGAGAGCTGAGAGCTGCAGTGAGACAGAAATCTTCCCCCACACAGAGCAGTGCTCCTCGTTCCCAGCTCTTAACAGGGAGTCTGAACCTGACGGGCACTGAATGTGCTCTCTAAGAGCCAGGAACACGAGACGCGTGGCGCGGTCTGCAGGCTCACGGATACTTGACCCATGTGTGACCCCCCTTTGGAGCCCCCCCTTCGTGCTTTTTGTCCCATCAGGGAGGTTTTTTTTTTAAGCTCACAGACTTGCTTTTTGGGGGTTCAGGTCTGGTTTTTGCCCATTTTTCTTTTTCTGTTTCCACCCTGAAGTGTCTCTGGGGCTCGGGCGTGTGGCGCGGCGTCTCCGTGGCAACCGAAAGGCGCTGCTCGCGGCCCCGCCGGCGCTTTTCCGCTATAACCCCACCGCGGCTGGCCCCCGTGCCCCCCCCCCCCCCCCAGCTGAAGATTAATCGATGGCGCTCTTTCTGAGGCTAAAGTGCACCGAAGGGGAGATCAATTAATTACACAGCAGTTTTTTTTTTCTTTTTTTCTTTTCATTTTCTTCCATGACACACACACAAGCACACAGCCAGGAGAAGTCCTTGAACAGAGGGCCCAGGCGGAGTGGCTGAGCCTGGGGCGCTGGTGTGGTTCTGCGCTGATTGAACTTCTGTCATGGGGCGAGGGTGTGGGGGGGTGGGGCGGATGTCGGGGTGTGGGGGTGGCGTAGAGGTCCAGGTCTTTGTTATTCCCCACCTAGTTTTTTTCCTCTTGCCTCCTGGCAATGAGAAGCACCTGTGGGCGGGCAGGGTCGATTGGCTCAGTGATGATGACCAATCAGAGCCCTTAACCTTCGGGTGTAAAGCGGCCAGTGGTTTTGTTCCCACCAGGTTTCCCAGGGAGACGGCCCAGGAGGGGCGTGGCCAAAGGACAGAGGGGAAGGGGAACGTGCGGTGGGACCCGCCCGAAAAGAAACACGCGGACTTCAACCTCGACTCCAGCAGGTCTGTTCCCACCATACGCACGCTATTAACCCTTTAAGGGGCAATATCAGTGACGTGTGACTGGAATGTTCTGAACTGAAAATTCTAATGCTGATGTAACATTCACTACTGGTAATTGAAAACAGGGGAGTTCTAGAGCACTGACTTGGAATTTTGGCAAAACATTCCCAAAAAAAATCACCTCCTCTTCCAAAGGGTTAAAACCACACAGCGACTCAGCAGCGCCTTCTGCTGGTGGGCTGACTTAAAGCAGTTCAGCTGTTAAGCCTGCTGTAAGATGCAGAGGGGTTGCTACAGCGCGTTTGCGAGGTGACAATGGGCCCGCCCACCCCAGGTCACTCGAGAAAAATCCTGTCTTCTAATATTTTTTGAGGGCCCTTGGAATCTTCCCAACACCCCTGCGTACAGGTAACAGGCCTACCCATTGCCTGTTATTGTGGAGGGGAATCATGGCAGAGATTTTAATTTACCCGTTTTGCACCTTTTTTTTTTTTTTGGAAAGGGCTGAAGAGGATCGTGTCATTTTAACAGCGCCTGCTCTCCTCCCTGCTCTCCTCCCTGCCCTCCTCCCTGCCCTCCTCCCTGCTCTCCTCCCTGCCCTCCTCCCTCTTCTCCTCCCTGCCCTCCTCCCTCTTCTCCTCCCTGCCCTCCTCCCTGCTCTCCTCCCTGCCCTCCTCCCTGCTCTCCTCCCTGCTCTCCTTCCTGCTCTCCTCCCTGCCCTCCTCCCTGCTCTCCTCTCTGCTCTCCTCCCTGCTCTCCTCCCTGCCCTCCTCCCTGCCCTCCTCCCTCTTCTCCTCCCTGCCCTCCTCCCTGCCCTCCTCCCTCTTCTCCTCCCTGCCCTCCTCCCTGCTCTCCTCCCTGCCCTCCTCCCTGCTCTCCTCTCTGCTCTCCTTCCTGCCCTCCTCTCTGCTCTCCTCCCTGCCCTCCTTCCTGCTCTCCTCCCTGCCCTCCTCCATGCCCTCCTCCCTCTTCTCCTCCCTGCCCTCCTCCCTGCTCTCCTCCCTGCCCTCCTCCCTGCTCTCCTCCCTGCCCTCCTCCCTGCTCTCCTCCCTGCCCTCCTCTCTGCTCTCCTCCCTGCCCTCCTCCCTGCCCTCCTCCCTGCTCTCCTCCCTGCTCTCCTCCCTGCTCTCCTCTCTGCTCTCCTCCCTGCTCTCCTCCCTGCCCTCCTCCCTGCCCTCCTCCCTGCCCTCCTCCCTCTTCTCCTCCCTGCCCTCCTCCCTGCCCTCCTCCCTCTTCTCCTCCCTGCCCTCCTCCCTGCTCTCCTCCCTGCTCTCCTCTCTGCTCTCCTCCCTGCTCTCCTCCCTGCTCTCCTTCCTGCTCTCCTCCCTGCCCTCCTCCCTGCTCTCCTCTCTGCTCTCCTCCCTGCCCTCCTTCCTGCTCTCCTCCCTGCCCTCCTCCCTGCTCTCCTCTCTGCTCTCCTTCCTGCCCTCCTCTCTGCTCTCCTCCCTGCCCTCCTTCCTGCTCTCCTCCCTGCCCTCCTCCCTGCTCTCCTCCCTGCTCTCCTCCCTGCCCTCCTTCCTGCTCTCCTCCCTGCTCTCCTTCCTGCCCTCCTCCCTGCTCTCCTTCCTGCCCTCCTCCCTGCCCTCCTCCCTGCTCTCCTTCCTGCTCTCCTCCCTGTTCTCCTCCCTGCCCTCCTCCCTGCTCTCCTCCCTGCTCTCCTCCCTGCTCTCCTCCCTGCCCTCCTCCCTGCCCTCCTCCCTGTTCTCCTCCCTGCTCTCCTCCCTGCCCTCCTTCCTGCTCTCCTCTCTGCTCTCCTCCCTGCTCCCCTTCCTGCTCTCCTCCCTGCTCTCCTCCCTGCTCTCCTCCCTGCTCTCCTTCCTGCCCTTCTCCCTGCTCTCCTCCCTGCTCTCCTCCCTGCTCTCCTTCCTGTTCTCCTCCCTGCTCTCCTTGTGTTCCGTCTTCCCTGAGTCTCCGCGTTCCCATTCGCCGATGTCCTGTGACAGCTCCTTTGCGAAAGAACATGGCTGCATGTTAAATAAAATATCAAATTTTGATGAGTAAAATACTTCTGCCCCCCCCCCCCCCCCCTCGAGATTTCCAAGACTACATCAAAAGATCTCTTCACACAGCTGTCAGTTTTGTGTAATTGAATTGTGATGTGGTTGTGAACGGGTGATGAGACGGACGCACGCGGCGATGAGTCAGTCGTCCGCGGCGATGCGCAGCGGCGCAGAGCCTCCAGCTTCGAGCCCCGGAGTCTTCCGCAAGCCGTTTCTGATTCTAACGCCATTAAGACGTCCCCCCGACCCGAATAAGCGGCACTCACCCGTCACCGATGGCTTCATAAGTACATGTGCTTTTTATATAACGAGCAGATTGGGGTAGATGAAAAGATTATGATGGCTAGAAAAGATTGGAGTTTGGGTAGAATGAGTTTTTTTTTCCGTCTTTTAAAGGTGAAGATAAACCTGATCATTGATCGGCTGCATGTGTGGCTGGTCCTAATTTGAAGTGGCATGCTTGTGCTGAAATGTGTAAAACCAGCTCAGGAAAACTTAAAACGAAGGAGTAGAAAGCCTTCTGAATCCTCTATATTTAGCTCAGCGAGCAGCACTGGAACAGCATCTGTGTATGTGTGTGTGTGCGTGCATGCGTGTGTGTGTCTGTGTGTGTGTGTGTGTGCGTGTGTGTGTGTTTGTGTGTCTGTGTGTGCGTGTGTGTGCGTTCGTGTGTGTGTGTGCGTGAGTGTGTGTGTTTGTGTGTCTGTGTGTGTCCGTGTACATGTGCGTGCGTGCGTTCGAGCGAGGAGGCGTGTGTGTGTGTATCTGTGTGTGTGTGTATGTGTGTGTGCGTGTCTGCTTGTGTGTGTGTGTGTCCTGATGTCAGATCTGCGTTGAAATCTGTTATTGTGCAGAAAAAAACCTGTTTCGGAAGAGGCTGTGAGGAAAGGGTCTCCTCTCCTCTCCTCTGGGATGTTGATGGAGAGTGTGCCGTGCGAATTAATTATCCCTGATAAATTACCAGCGTACATGTGAGAGGGACGTTAATGATCTCAGCGCTGCAGCCTGCTGCTGCTTCCCCTACACAACACTGCCCCCTGCTGGTCCTCGTCGGCACAGCACCCGGTCTGGAGAGCCCTGAGTAATGGGCCATGCTTACCGTTGGCATAACGTACATGTGTTCAGACCATGGGAGAAAGTCATTAGCCATTTACCGCTAATGTAAATGAATGACCTGGTGCTCCAACTGATAATGGGTTTGATTTAGCTTAGTTTAGCCTCCCAGTTTGGAAAACACTCATTGTTTCCCCACAGCCAGAGAAATGGTCTGCACTGTGCGAAAAGAAATAAGAGTACTTAGAGGAGAGAGGGGTAGAGGAAGAGATAGTGAAAGAGAGGAGAGAGGGGTGTAGAGGGAAGGAAAGTGAAAGAGAGGAGAGATGGGTAGAGGGGGGGAAAGTAAAAGAGAGGTGAGAGGGGTAGAGGGAGGGAATGTGAAAGAGAGGAGAGAGGGGTAGAGGGAGGGAAAGTGAAAGATAGGAGAGAAGGGTAGAGGTAGGGAAAGTGAAAGAGAGGTGAGAGGGGTAGAGGGAGAGAAAGTAAAAGAGAGGTGAGGGGGTAGAGGGAGGGAATGTGAAAGAGGAAGAGACAGAGCATTAGTCAGAAGTATGACAGAAAGTGGAGAGAAGCGTTTAAACAGAGCCTCTGTGTCTGTGAATGCTGGGTACCATGGTTACGGTGTGAGAGCGATCCTGTCTGTTCAGAATGAAGAGGCTGCTGTCACAGCACTGTATGGCTGCAGGTGTATGTGTGTGCTGTCTGTTTATTCCAGAATCCCTTCCCCCCTCTCTCTCTCTCTTTCTCTCTCACTCCCTCTCCCTCTGTCTTAATCCCTCTCTCGCTCCCTCTTTTACGCCCTCCCCCTCTCTCTCCCCCCTCTAGCTCTCTCTCTGTCTCTCTCAAATTACATTTTTTTTATTGGCAGGAAATCCATTTTGTCAATGTTTCCAAAGAGTACAGAAACTTAATTATGCATTCATACAGATGCAAAATCTCCTTCTCTTCTCAATCTCTGTTCTTTGTGAAATATTTGGCTCATAATATGTCAAATTCCTTCTGTAAAAGCAACAAAAACAACAGAAACATTGTTATTATTAACATATTTATATCACTGTCACTGTGACATCAGTACAGCATGGTAATAACAGTGTAATACATCATTTCCAGTCACTTTTTACTTGGAAAAAACCCCTAGCTGTGTAATACGTGTTATAGTCCTGTTATATGCTAAGAGCTCTATCTCTGCTAGCTGTGTAATAACAGTGTTATAGCCATGTTTGATGCAAGGGGCTCTGTCTCTGTTAGCTGTGTAATAACAGTGTTATAGTCTAGTTTGATTCTAAGGGCTCTCTCTCTCTTTCTGACTTTATGAATCTGTTTTTGTTTTGTAAAGTTCCTAAAGAGTTTCCTATGCCCTGTAGTTGAATTCCCTTGTTCTTTCCCCATGAGTATTACTGTTGTTAATTAATCTTCCTTTTATGCGCAGGAAGTGAGTGAATCTCTATGTTAAATTATTCTCTCTTTTTTTTTTGTTTTGTTTTGTTTTGTTTATTTTTGCCATCTCCCTTTGAAGGGAAGTGGAAGCCCCCACGCTGCACTTGGAGGATGAGATGGAGGAGGGGGGCGAGAAGAACCCCGAAAATGAGATCAGGGGAGGGCGGGGCTCCCCAATGGACACGCCCCCTCCTCGCAGCAGCCCTGTTCTTACCAAGGAGGTGAGAGACAGAGAGAGAGAGATTTTTTAAAAGACCCCTTTTATTGGGACATTGTTCAAATGCAGAAATTACAGAAATTCAAAAAGCAGACCAAACAACAAAAAACAAACCCAGACAACCACCGCAGGCAGAAAGAGAGAGGGAGAGAGAGGGAGAGAGAGAGAGCGGTGTAGCCCTTATCATCTGAAATGACTGACAGGTCACCTGTTTCTCCTATTTGATGCTACTTACTGTAACTGTAACATTGCTATTGCACAGCTACATTACAGAGAGAGTGAGTGAAGATGGGGGAATAAGAATGGGGGAGAGAGAGAGATAGTGTATAGGAAAGAGAGAAAGAATACAGGAGAGGGGGAGTATAGGAGAGAGAGAGAAAGTGTAGGGAGAGAGAAGGAAGAGTGTAGGAGAGAGAGGGGGGGCTTGGGGGAGAGACAGATTGGGTTTGTGTGGTTGGGGGGTTTGGATGACTCACTGTGTTTTTTTTTTCTTCTCCTGTTCTTATAATGTCACGGTCTGTGTACTTTCTGCTTTAGGAACTCGGATTCTTTCCTGAAGATAACGCTCATTTTAATTTGAGAGAGAGATGGAATGCAGACAGAGAAGGAATGTCTCATTTATATTATTAGACTGATACATTGGACTCAAAATTCAGTTCAATTACAGAGAGAAAAGGTGACCAGTCTCTCTCTAGAAACAGGTGTTAGGCTGGGGATCTGTCAGAGCTCAGTCTGTGTGTAGCAGTCACAGTTTTTATCTGTGGGCTTGTTGCCTCAGTGACGTTAGGACTTCAGTAGAGTGCGGGTGGTTGGGGTGGGGCGGGGGTGGTTGGGGTGTGGCGAGGGGGAAGGTGACTCATAGGCACTGTGGCCGTGTTTCTCAAACCCAGGGCATGTCTGGGGGTGACCCACAGGACCCCGCCCACCGAACTTCACCGGGCCAGCCGCCCCAGAGTTCCGAGGGGAACCATGAAGCCCAGAGTCCCAGTGCCGAAGACCAGCCCAGTGTCGGAGTGGAACAGGTAACTACGCATTAAATATTAGTAATTAAATCTGTCATATAATGTCACATCCAATATCTGTATGGCAGTTTGCACACCTGCAAGACAAGTGCTGAATTAATAAATTAATTGCTAGTACTATTATTATTATTTTCTCAATCATCACTGCCTCTCCATTCCTGTCAGTGGAATATGGCCAAATAGCATGGCAAGCATGGTTTCTGTCAGGCCTCGTTGCCTTGCCGTCGGTTGCCCCCGGTTACAGCCTCTCTCCCGCGCGCAGGTGTTCGACATCCTGCCGATCCACGGGGTCCTGCTCCCGGGCGAGAGCCAGCAGGTGTCCTTCACCTTCTACGGCCACGCCCACATCAGCGGCCAGGCGCTGGCCCTGTGCCAGGTGGAGGGCGGGCCCACCTATGAGATCGCCCTGCAGGGGGAGTCCTCGCTGGCCAGCTACAGCCTGGACACCACGGAGATCGACCTGGGCCTGCAGGTACCCTGCCGCTTGCCCCTTGGCCCTTTAAGGCGTGAGGTCACAGATTAGTGTGCGATCAGAACGTTCTTAACTGAACATTCCATCGCTGATGTCACAGTCACTGCTGGTGACTGGAAGCAGGGAAGTTCTAGAACACTGACTTAGTATTTTGGAAGAAAGAAAAAAAAAAAAACCTTGCAAAGAACCTATTCTTCAAAGGGCTGAGTCCAAACCTGTCTCCAGGTACAGATCTCCCCATTTATCTTTTCTTTATTTAACCAGGGAAGTCACCTGAGAGTGCCAGGTATGTTTTGCAGTACTGCCCTGGGGGAGCATTATGGGAACTTTTGTGGCCACTCAGATTTCCACTGAACCGAGTGAGTGCTGCTGTGCACGGAACTTGTGGACCATGGGGGTGGAGCTTTCACGCCCACATGCACATACAGCCAATCAGCAGCAACAAAACGACAGTCCTGTGGTTACAGCCCAACATCGTAGAACTCTTAAAACATTGAGGACTTAATCTTTGGGTTACATTTAGGTACTTTATGCACTCGATGATTCGTAGAAGCTTGCTGGTAGCTTGTTATAGCTTGCATTAGGCCGACATTCCCTCCAGTCCAGTTCAGTTCAACTTTATTTGCACATAGCTTTTGTTCAGAAACACTGTCACAGAGACGTATTACAGGGAAAACAAGGAAAAGGAAATTGGGCAGAAACCAGGCCTGAACCCCCCACAAATCGAGCAGGTGTGGTGAAAATAAACTCCCCAGTGGTAGGAAAAACACTCCAAACGGTGGAGAGAAAAAAAAGCTTCTCCAGTGGGAAGAAACCCGACTGCAGAGGCGAGAGGCCATCCTCTGTATCCTTCAGTCACAGCAGTGAAAAGTCGCTCGCGTTTATCGATGAGCCGCCACCTGTGCGGGAGACGCCCGCGAGCGGCGCGGCGGGAACTGTGCGCCGGAGAGGTCACGTGACACTGGCGAGCTGGCGGCCCCAGCGTGCTCTCCGCCCGTGCCGGAGACGGGGGGGGGTAAAACGCCTCCTGCTTTCGGCAGTCCTCCTCCTGCTCCTGCTGCAGAGGAGGAGGAGGAGGAGCGGACCGCTGTCCCAGGGGAGCGACTGTTTGTCCCGTCCGCTTCCTTCCTGTGGTGGTGGCACCGCCGCCCAGCGTGGGCCTATCGCCTAAAACTAGTTAAGGACGCCCCCGCGCTTACCGGTCCATTCGGAGCGATAGTGGGCGTATCGGTGGGGCGCGAATTCTATCAGCCAAATAGCTTCTCAGCTTCTGCTGCTTCCAGATCAAATTTCTCTCGCTTCTTAGCGTGGGCAGTTACGGGCTACTGGCTACTGGAGATATTTTACCTCTCTTTAAGGTGACTTGCCAGCCTGTGCCAGGGTCCTAGAGGTGCCCGCATTTAGCGTGCCCCTTTTTTTTGCGCCAGCCTCAGGCGACGCCGTTGGCCCAAGCTGACCAGGTGGCAGGCGGTCTCCTTGAACAGGTGCTTTATTCAATAACCTGGCCTGGACGCTGCCTGGTTGTCCACCATCTTGTTATGTTGCCGCCATCCTGTTCAGGCCTGTCGAGGTCTCCCAGGATTGGCTGAGTCTGGCAGGAACAGTCCGGAATGTTCCGGTGCAAGCGGGAATGTGAACCGTGCCAGGTTTTTGGGTTTTGATTCTGGTTCCTGCTGTCTCTCTCTTTCTCTCTCTCTGCCTCTCTACCCCTATCTCTCCCTCTCTCTCTCTCCCCCTCCCCCTCTCTCTCCCTCCCCCCCCACTCACCCTCTCCCTCCCCAGTTGTTTGACCGTGTGGCAGAGGCGGAGGTCACCCTGTGGAACACGGGGAAGGTGGGGTTGGAGTTCAGCGCCCTGCTGGGGGAGCCAGATCTGCCCCCCGAGGATCTGCTGCCCGGGGTGCCCCTGGTCGTCCCCCGCACGGTCAGTCCCCCCTGGGGGGTCACCCGCACAGTCAGGGGGGTAAACCCCTCTCTGGGGGGGGGGGGTCACCCACATAGTCAGCAGGGGGGTAAATTCCTCCCTGGGGGGCCACTCACAAACTCAGGAGCTTAAATGTACAGCCCCAGGGGTGATAACTGTTCCACATACTGTTCAGCTCCTGAACCAAGGTGTTCTGTTTATTTTACTGAAGCTTCCCTCATGCCCACTTCCTGGACTGAGGGAAATGTTCATACATGTACTATATACTGTGTGTGCGTGTGTGCATGTGTGTGTGTGTGTGTGTGTGCTTGGTTTGAGTGGGGGTGTGTGTGTGTGTGTGTGTGTCTGTGTTTGTGTGTGGTTCACTGGTTTCATAAACTGGCGTTTGTGCTGTACAACTGTACAATTGATAATGAATTGATACCACCCTAAAATGAAAAGCAGAGAGGCTGTTGTTTCTGTAATGGTGAATAATCACTCCACCCTTCTTGCCCTCTCCCTGTGACAGGGCCACATACAGGCCAATGCGGAGCAGAAACTGACGGTGTACTACCTGCCGGGGGTCCCCGAGGTCTTCCACGCGACCTTTGACCTCCAGGTGTCCTTCTTCGAGGTGGAGACCGTCGCCCTGAGAGGAGAGGGGATCTTCCCGCGCGTCTGCCTGGACCTCCCCAGAGACCTGGGTATGCGTTCTGTCCAGCCATCCGGGGGAGAAAGAGTCATCACAAAATGGCCGCCTCGGGCGCTGCCGAATGGGCCCGGCGTAATGGAGCCTGACGCCGCATCCATTAAACGCCCATATCCAGCATTCCCTGGTGTTCTCCGTTTGGCCGCCTGTCAGCCATTTTGTGCCTCTTTAAGCTGACGGTGCGCAGAGAGCGAGAGCGAGAGCGAGAGCAAGATTGCCGGCTCGATTTGATCTGCATTTGGCTGAATATGGAAAAATCTGTTAAATGAAAGTGTGCTGAGGATATTAACCCCCCTCTCCCCTCCCTCGTTCCCTGACCCCCCCCCCCACCCCCCTTTTTTTGGGAGCAGAGGAGGAGAGGTATGGCTCCGTGCTGAAGGAGGCCAGGGAGGCGCTGGAGAGGGAGCGGCAGAGGGAGGAGATGCTCAGCCGGCCCCAAACCGGAGGGGTGACCCTGTCCGTGGACGACTACGTCCCCACCGTGAGTTTCCCCTCTCCCCCAAAACCTGAAAAACTCCTCGTCCTCCCCCCCTATCTTCTCCAAACCGTAGCTACCTGGGAGCAGAGAAACCAGACCCCCCTCAGCCTGAAGGCCAGACTCCCCAAAGTGCAGTGATGCTGGATTACTGCAGAGCCTTGCTTAAGCTCAGTGTGTCCTCCAGTGGGCTGGCTTACGGTATCCAGGGTGATGAAGAACGTGGACGTGTTGAAATGGAGTAGTACTTATTGTACTAAATATTATTCATAGCGGTAATGGTGGGAATGGTCTTAAAATGTTTCTCTCTTTATTTCTCCCCTTTTTATAACCCTTCTAAAATTCAAATTCAAAGTGCTTTATTGTCATGACAAAATTTGTATCTGTATTGCCAAAGCATGGCAAGGAGCACATGAAACATCAGGTAACAAGGAAAATTAACAGAATGATGTGATTGATCCATTTCTCTGTCCATCACCAACACCGAATCTCTCTCTGCCTATTCTGTTCCTCCCTCCCTCTTTCTCTCTTCTGTCTTCCCATTTCTATTCTGCTTTTCTTTCCCTCTCTTTTGAGACTCTCACCCTCTCTCTCTCTCTCTCTCTGTTTCACCCTCTCTCACTCCCCTCTTTCTCGTCCTCTCTCATCCCCCCTTACCCTCTCTCTCTCCCCCTCTCACCCTCCCTCTCTCTCCCTCTCTCCCCCTCCCCCCTCTCACCCTCCCTCTCTCTCTCCCTCTCTCCCCCTCCCCCCTCTCTCTCTCTCTCTGTAGTACGATGCCCTGCTGCAGATGGAGGTGGAGAGGCTGCTGGTGAAGGAGAACGCTGTACTCCTCCTGGAGGAGGCAGAGGAGGAGAGCAGGGACACTCCTGGGTCCGGCAGCAGGTGGCGCAAGAGGCTCAGCAGGTGGGGTCACACCTTTACCTCACCCCTTCTCTCTCAGATCATGTGCTCTTCTCACCTGCTAGCACTCAGAGGCCACGCCCTCTTTCCCCATGTATGGATAAGCCACGCCCTCATAATGTCTCTAACACTGTGAGGCCACGCCCTCATCTTAGTCCCTGCGCTCACAGATATTTGAGCATGGCTTTGATATGCTGTACTAATCTGAGTTTGAGTGCGGTACATCTGAGTATGATAAACCTCCTGGCTTATCATAACTCCAGTGTCACAGTTACCTCAATCGCCATGGTTACCATAGCCAGTGCTTCGTTACCTCCCTCCCGCACATCGCTGACCTTTGACCCCAGGAGTGAGCTGCGTTGGGCTCAGTGTCCTCGCCGTCCCCCCCCGCAGGTTCGTGCTGCCCGAGTACGCGCTGGACTTCGGCTGCGTTATCCACGGCGACGTGGCCACCCACATCGTCAAGGCGACCAACACCGGCCCCGCCTCCGTGTCCTTCCGCGCTGACCGCCGCCTGCTGGCCAGCTCAGGTGAGTCCCACTCACCCGTGTCTGTAGTACAGGTGAGCGTTTCAGCACTGACCTCCGCTTCCCAGCCAATGTGCACGATTCGTTCAGTACTGCCCACTGCTTCCGAGCCATTAAACATGACTCACTGACCACTGCTTCTGAGCCATTAAACATGATTCACTGACCACTGCTTCTGAGCCATTATATGTGATTCACTGACCACTGCTTCCGAGCCATTAAACATGACTCACTGACCACTGCTTCTGAGCCATTATATGTGATTCACTGACCACTGCTTCCGAGCCATTAAACATGACTCACTGACCACTGCTTCTGAGCCATTATATGTGATTCACTGACCATTGCTTCTGAGCCATTATATATGATTCACTGACCATTGCTTCTGAGCCTTAATATATGATTCACTGACCATTGCTTCTGAGCCATTATATATGATTCACTGACCACTGCTTCTGAGCCATTATATATGATTCACTGACCACTGGTTCATTACAACACGATTCATTCAGCACCAGGTGTTTCACTGGGTAGAACTAATGCACCACTAACCCCAGGCAGCCTGGGCAGTTTAAATGTACCCTTACTTTCATGGGACAAAGGCAGTGGTGTCCCAGTGCTGTAGGGCCCATAGGACTGTGGTCATGGGGGGGCTCTACGACAACATATTTTTTTCAAAGGGGCACATGTGCTCGTTAGTTGAAAGAAATTCAGGAGCACACTAATGCATCCCAGTTAGTAGATGTGCTCCTAAAATATTTTTCGGTCAGGACGGCACCGAATGCAACTGAAAAGGGGGCGTGGTGGAGCGTCGTCATGGAAACGCAACGCGCACCTCAAAAACCAGCGACGCCGAAAAGCCTGCGCTTGGGATCTGTGGCGTCTCAGTTGTTCGGGCCCAACTTTCATGAGCTGCCAAGAGGCTGAGCTGAGCCACTCAGTATCCCTGACTTCACCCCCCGAATGAGCTCTCATAGGACACTGTGGGTCTCTATCTGTGCGTTTCAGTTCACTTCCTGAACTGGCCTTGCTTAAATCTGAACTGATCTCCACCCTGGTGCCCGTCCAATCTCTCTCTGAGACACTCACTGTTACTGAGCTGGGCTGTCCCGGAAATGGCCAGATTGGGATGGGGTGTGCGCATGAGAAGCTGCCCTTCCTACCGTAGAAAGTCTGATAACCTGCCATGGCGATTCTGATAACCTACCACAGAGATTACGATAAGCTACCACAGAGATTCAGATAACCTACCATAGAGATTCCGGTAACCTACCACAGATTCAGATAACCTATCAGAGAGTGAGATAACCTACCGCAGGCATTTAGATAAACTGCTGAGGAGACTCAGATAAACCGCCAGACTTCGTTTGGCTAACCGTATTTATGCAGCAGACACAACCGCGGGTTTCGCGAGCCGTAAATTTCACTTTGGCGCGCCTTCTAAACGGCATGTGGGGCTCTCCAACCGCGGCAGCCTTCAGCCTGAGCTGCGTGAGGTCTGACACGCATTTAATTGGCCCAAATCGGTATGCTAATTCGTCTGCGTCCGCTTCCTGTCCTGTTGGTGCGCTGATGTGTGGGAGACTGACAGCTGTCAGGGACTGTCATGCGCTGCGGTAATAATGAGCTTTAGGATCCACAGAGGCCCGGGCCAGTGCACGGAGTCACACTGAGAAAGGCCAGAGCCAGGTCTGTGTGTGAATAGTGAACCCAGGCGTTTTTAAAGTGTGAGGTCACAGATGTGTGATTGGAACGTTCTTACCTGAGCGTTCTAATGCTGATGTCACAATCACTGCTGGTGACTGAAAGCGAGTTCCAGAACACTGGGTTTGAATACATTTTTTCCAAGGAGCCCACATGCTCGTAAGTTCAGTAGCACACCAGTTGATCCCAGTTAGTAGATGGGCTCCTAAATTATTTTTCCGGTTGGCACACATGAATTTTTAGGAGCAAATGCTCTAAAATTGGGAGTACTGTAGAGCCCTGCCCCACCCCCCAGTAACCTTCTTACCCCTGACCCCCCTATTACCCCTGCCCCCCCCCCCCCCCCCCTCCCCCTTTTAGGGTTCAGCACAGAGCTGGACAGAGTGAAGAACTTGCCCTATTGCGAGACGGAGACCTTTGAGGTGAAGTTCGACCCGCGTGGAGCTAACCTGGACCTGGGGGAGGTGGACGCCATCATGCCCATCCAGGTGGGCGGAGCAGAGGACAGGGGTGGTGGGCGGAGCAGAGCGGGTGGCAGGGGTGGTGGGAGGGGCCTTGGGAGAGCTGCGGGGGATCGATACTCATGGGTTACATCCTGACATGCACTGTTCCGGCACGCTATTGGCTAAAAGCTGCATGTGTGGTGTTTGATTGACAGGTGGTGGGCGGGCCTTGGGTGCAGGTGCGCCTGCGGGCGGTGGTGACCGCGCCGTCGCTCACCGTCTCCCGGGAGACGCTGCACTTCGGCACCATCCAGTGCGGCCAGTGTCAGGTGATCACCGTCCAGCTGTCCAATCAGGAGCCGGTCCCCTGCGAGTGGAGTGTGGCCGAGGAGGAGGCGCCCAAAAAGAAGGTACCGTGCCCTGGGCAAGACAGCGCCCCCTGCAGTCCAGCTGTGGATATAAGTGAAATAGTGAAACACACGGGGGGAGTTTTGAGCAGTGGTTCTCTCAGGGTACAGCCTGCGGTGATGTAAACGTCCTCCAGTAGACAAGAGCAGGAGCTTCACTAAGCCCATGGCTGCAGTGGTGCCTTATGGTAACCATGTAACTATGGTAACTGTGGCGCTGGCTTTGCTGTGGTCGTTGAGTTGCTCAGTGTGTGAGTGTGTGGGGGGGATCCCAGCCTTTATGGATCTGCTGAGGTGCGGGGGAAAGGCAGGTTGATGAGCAGATTTGTGAATTTCCCCCCCATATCCTTTCCCACAGGAAGTAGCAGCGTATTTTCCTGCACACGTATGTGTCACTGCTCATCCTCTTCTGTGGTGCACGCTGCCTAAATGGCCGTACTCAGGAGCGTTTACCCGTTTTAGCCTTTACGCCGCTGTTCCGCGATGGTGTTTTAATGATGCGTCTGACACGGACCTGGCATTCTGATGTCCCCCCCCCCCCCCCCGCCACAGATGGACAGGCACGTCCCCCTCCACCTGAGACGGAAGGCCCGGCAGGAGCCGAGGCCCCCCCCGGCGGCGTTCCAGATGCTGCCCTCCGCCGGGCTGCTGTTGCCTGGCGACAGGGTCAACGTGCAGGTCAAATTCAGCCCTGCGGAAGGGGTAAGGACCCGGAGGGGGTACGGAGCCTGACAGATTCTCCTGTTCTCTCTCTCTCTTTCTCTCTCTTTCTCTCTTTCCCCCTCTCTCTCTCTCTCTCTCTTTCTCTCTCTTTCTCTCTTTCCCCCTCTCTCTCTCTCTCAATTCAATTCAATTCAATTCAATAAGCTTTATTGGCATGGTAAGGGTACACTTACATTGCCAAAGCATTCACTCACATGACAAATATAACAGACAGGCAATAACAATTTAACTACAATAAACAGAAAAAATATAAAATCCAGACAATCCACAGAAATAAAATTCTACATCTAGAACATAACACATACAAAGTGTCAATTAACTATAATAATGTTACTTTTCTGGTGTCAATGTTACTCCCTGTCCCTCAGTTTGTGGCAAGTGGCAATGTATTGTGCTGCCAAATCTACACATTCCCTTCTTTCTCCCAAAAGGAATGGCAGCTTCTCTGTCTCTGAGTGCATCTCAAATTGTGGGCAGATTTTTTTCATTTTTAGGAAGAACAGTGACCTTGTCTCTCTGTATTTCTCACATTTTGTGAGGAAATGAAGCTCTGTCTCCACCTCTTCAGTGTCGCAAAGTGAGCACAACCTGTCCTCTCTGGGCAGCCAGGTCTGCCGGTGTCTACCTGTCTCGATAGCCAGGTTGTGTTCACTGAGTCTATATCTTGTCAATATTTTCCTTGTTTTTGAATCTTTCACTGTGGTCAGGTAATCTGCCACAGTGTACTCTCTTTTTAGGGCCCGATAGCATTCTAATTTGCTTTGTGTTTTTGTTTGTGTGTCCCAATAGGTGATGTAATTTTCTTTATGTTTTGCTATAATTTGGTTGACTCTAATTGTTTGTATGTTGCTGTCTTGAGGCTGCTTTGTGTTAGTAGGGGTTAATGAACTAAGCTTCAAGACTAGCTGGCTGAGGGGACTCTTCTTTGGGCTCATCTCTTGGTATTTCAGGGCCTTGTAATGATAAGAGTGGGGGTCGCTGTTTTTGAGGTGAATCCAAAATTTAACTGCCCTTTTTTGGATGTTAATTAATAGTGGGTATTGGCCTAATTCTGCCCTGCATGCATTGTTTGGTGCTTTCCTCTGGACATGGAGGATGTTTTTACAGAGTTCTGCATGCAGGGTTTCTATGGGGTGTTTGTCCCATTTTGTAAAATCTTGCTCTGTGAGCGGACCCCACACTTCGCTGCCATATAATGCAATTGGTTGAATCACTGATTGGAATATTTTAAGCCAAATTTTGACAGGCAGTATAATTTGAGTATTTTTCTTTATGGCATAGAATGCCCTGCGTGCTTTCTCCTTCAGTTCATTTACCGCCAAGTTAAAGCTTCCTGTTGAGCTTATTTTTAAACCTAAATAACTGTAATTGTTACTGTGTTCAATTGTTTTATTTCCTAATTTGAATCTGTATTTGTTTCCCTGAAATCTGGATCTTCTTTGAAAGATCATAATTTTGGTTTTAGTCATATTCACTGTCAGGGCCCAGGCTTGACAGTGTTTCTCTACTAGAGCCAGGCTCTGCTGCAGTCCATGTTCTGTGGGCGATAGCAGAACCAGGTCATCTGCATAGAGAAGGAATTTGATTTCTTTATCATCAAGGGTGAGTCCAGGTGCTGCAGATTGTTCCAGCGCTTTGGCCAGTTCATTGATATAAATGTTGA